>NC_090261.1:13428797-13728797 GCF_037325665.1 Littorina saxatilis | reverse complement strand
GACCTCCCTCCCCCACCCCCACCCCCATTAATGAATGTGTACACTTTTCGAAATTAGCAGTACTGACCTAAAAAGCTGATCAGCCTTGCCACAGCAGGGTTGGTAGATGAGCAACTGTCAGCAATGTCACTGCTACGATCAAACAAGCAGAAAACACCCATACGGATTTTCACCTTTTTTTCGTCTTTTTATATTTAGTCAAGTTTTGACTAAATATTTTAACATCGAGGGGGAATCGAAACGAGGGTCGTGGTGTATGTGCGTGTGTGTGTGCGTGCGTGTGTGTGTGTGTGTAGAGCGATTCAGACTAAACTACTGGACCGATCTTTATGAAATTTGACATGAGAGTTCCTGGGTATGAAATCCCCGAACGTTTTTTTCATTTTTTTGATAAATGTCTTTGATGACGTCATATCCGGCTTTTCGTGAAACTGAGTTGAGGCGGCACTGTCACGCCCTCATTTTTCAACCAAATTGGTTGAAATTTTGGTCAAGTAATCTTCGACGAAGCCCAGGGTTCGGTATTGCATTTCAGCTTGGTGGCTTAAAAATTAATTAATGACTTTTGTCATTAAAAATCTGAAAATTGTAAAAAAAAAATAAAAATTTATAAAACGATCCAAATTTACGTTTATCTTATTCTCCATCATTTGCTGATTCCAAAAACATATAAATATGTTATATTCGGATTAAAAACAAGCTCTGAAAATTAAATATATAAAAATTATTATCAAAATTTTTTTTTCGAAATCAATTTAAAAACACTTTCATCTTATTCCTTGTCGGTTCCTGATTCCAAAAACATATAGATATGATATGTTTGGATTAAAAACACGCTCAGAAAGTTAAAACAAAGAGAGGTACAGAAAAGCGTGCTATCCTTCTTAGCGCAACTACTACCCCGCTCTTCTTGTCAATTTCACTGCCTTTGCCATGAGCGGTGGACTGACGATGCTACGAGTATACGGTCTTGCTGAAAAATTACATTGCGTTCAGTTTCATTCTGTGAGTTCGACAGCTACTTGACTAAATATTGTATTTTCGCCTTACGCGACTTGTTTACATTTTGTCAAGTTTTGACTAAATATTTTAACATCGAGGGGGAATCGAAACGAGGGTCGTGGTGTATATGCGTGTGTGCGTGCGTGTGTGCGTGTGTGTGTGTGTAGAGCGATTCAGACTAAACTACTGGACCGATCTTTATGAAATTTAACATGAGAGTTCCTGGGTATGAAATCCCCGAACGTTTTTTTCATTTTTTTGATAAATGTCTTTGATGACGTCATATCCGGCTTTTCGTGAAAGTTGAGGCGGCACTATCACGCCCTCATTTTTCAACCAAATTGGTTGAAATTTTGGTCAAGTAATCTTCGACGAAGCCCGGACTTCGGTATTGCATTTCAGCTTGGTGGCTTAAAAATTAATTAATGACTTTGGTCATTAAAAATCGGAAAATTGTAAAAAACAAAAATTTTTTTTAAAACGATCCAAATTTACGTTTATCTTATTCTCCATCATTTGCTGATTCCAAAAACATATAAATATGTTATATTCGGATTAAAAACAAGCTCTGAAAATTAAATATATAAAAATTATTATCAAAATTTTTTTTTCGAAATCAATTTAAAAACACTTTCATCTTATTCCTTGTCGGTTCCTGATTCCAAAAATATATAGATATGATAGGTTTGGATTAAAAACACGCTCAGAAAGTTAAAACGAAGAGAGGTACAGAAAAGCGTGCTATCCTTCTCAGCGTAACGAAAACGAATACCCCGCTCTTCTTGTCAATTCCACGGGCACTGCCTTTGCCACGGGCGGTGGAGTGACGATGCTACGAGTATACGGTCTTGCTGCGTTGCGTTGCGTTCAGTTTCATTCTGTGAGTTCGACAGCTACTTGACTAAATATTGTATTTTCGCCTTACGCGACTTGTTTGTTTTTAGATCAACTGAGTGTTGAGGGGAATAAATGACTGCACTCAATTGTATGAATATAGAGAAAAGATGAAAAGAAGTTAAGTCTGAAAAAGAGTCTGTGTAACATATAACATTTTCATAATATTTTCCTGAATGTTAAGATTTTTAACATATTCTGATAAATTGAACAATAATATTAGAAACAAACGCTAATATTAAAAACAAACACTGATATAATAAACAATCTCTCTCTCTCTCTCTCTCTCTCTCTCTCTCTCTCTCTCTCTCTCTCTCTCTCTCTCTCTCAGTCACACACACAAACGCACACACATCCTCTCCACACCACCCCAGCCCGCACAAACATACACACTATATAGGCACGACCATGCATACGAAGTTGAAGTTGAAGAGAAACACGTGGAGAATATTAAGACATAGTGAAGCGGCCTCAAGCAAAAATGAAGAGATTGAGTGACAAAAGAAAACCATTCACATCACATCACGATGCGTCAGTCATAGGGGTATAGAATATCAGGTGTGCATAGGTGCCGAACTGAAAGCTGAATATGATATGTCTATAGATATTTTGCGCTCACAAGTATGCCTGCTCAGTGCAGGCTGAAACCAGACCCATGACTGACGCGTTACGCCGGTCAGTTTCGCCCCCAGTTCCTTGTTATGTTGTATTTCATACCAGGCAGATGGCCCTCGGTCAATGTTCCTACCTTCGTTATATTACTGATGTATCATTGTATCATTTGTGCTTTGTCTAGAGGCATCGTATTGGCGAGCTGTTGGTTTGAAATAAGCTGTTGGGCAAAAGTAAGCAGTTGTTATTAAATTTTGGGTGGGGGATGACCGATCATTTATGTGATGGGGTGGAGTGGAAGGGGGGGTAGGCCAGGAAGCATAAATGAGACGCTAAGACAGAGGTTGCAATAACGTGACTTTTACTTAACGTACACCAGAAGCAAACACCAGAAAGTTAACACCAGAAAGCAGTGTAGATTCTCCCCAGTGAGCACACTCAGTGAAACGTAAACACAAGAGCACAGGTATCGGAATCTAACACCACAAGTCGACTGATTACAACTTCGCGACAAATTTGGTCAGCACTTCGACCGTTCACGTCAACCGACACAATCGGAGCAACACACAGCTCGCTATCCCAAATCGCGTTCTCTGCTCTACTACTAAATGTTCAGCCTTTTAAAGGCTGTCCACTTCCGATTCCCAATAGCCAATAGGAAAGGCTACCCGGTGTCAGACAACGGGGGGCGTTCTACTTAAGATTGCCTGCCAAATGAAAGGGATCGTTAAAGAGGCAGAAATCGTTACAGAGGTGTCACACACCGGAAATATTACGCACACCGGATAAGGCTCATTATATTACAACCAGTTACAAAGAAGGGGGAGAGGGGTAAGAGACTAAAACCTCCAAGCCACCCTGTCAAAAGAAATGACACCCACTTGACAAAACGCCGAGTCCAACTATTACCCAGACAGGCTGGCAGCACATTACATAACGACCACCTAAATCTGGGATAAGAGGTTAGAAAGGAATCCGGTCAAGAGTCTTCCCTACGATAGTAAACACACAATAATCCTAGCGGGAGACACAACTTGGGTCAGGGGAAGATAATAGACAGGGGAGGCAACTGAGTCGGGCAGGAGATAATTACACAAAAAGACTGGATACGCCACTTGACTACATCCCCCCCAGCTCTATACCAACTGCGTCCTCGCAGGTACAGCGCCTCGGGAATAGCTGAAAATGACATCTATAAATCAAACACAAGTTCACCCAAGTGAAACAACAAATAAAATCAGAAACGGTAACGGATGACACTCACAGTCACCCAACCCATTCATACAAGACACAATACAACAGGCAATCAATAATGATACTTTACACAGTCTCTTAGCTGATCACAATAGCTAACAAGCAAGCAAGGCCTGGTTACGCCACATGTGTGACTGAAGAGTTTTCATGATTTTACGAGGGGGTGGTTTAGCTGGGACTTAGAGTAAAGGGGCAGGACAAATTGAGCACAGAATCCCACAATGTTATCGGGTCAGCGTCGTGAGGCTCTACGGGGGCTGGGGCTGTCGCAAGCCGATGCTCTTTCTCTGTGAGCTGCTGTTGCAACAACGCTTCTAGGTCTTTGCGAATGTGTCCTGCTGCTTTCCGCTCAATTGACACCTCTTCACACTTGAAGACTAACCGCTCTCTAAGTTGGCGTATTTCTAAGTCCTTCTGGAAGCGTTCATCCTGTAACTGTTGTTTGGCCTCCAGTTCCTTCTTCAGTCGGGTCTCTAATCTGTCAATGGAGGCCTCGTGCTTCGACGTCAGCTGTTCCTGAGCAGTCACAACCTCCTCTGTCTGACTGCTCTGCTCGCGTGGGGGTTGCTTGATGGATGTTGACTGCTGGTCCACACGTAGCTCACTGGGCTGTCTCCATGACAACGGTTGTTGACTCCCATGACGCTTGGTAGGGCACCTGCTCTGTAGATGCCCGTGGCGGTTGCAAAGCCAACAACGTGGCTTCGCGGATGGTTGCTGTTGACGAGAGGCAGCCGGCGGGCGTTGGTGCAAGGCAGCTCGAAGCTCTGCTGACTTGATGGCGAGTTCGTTGACTGGGACCTGCAGCCTGCTTAACCCGGCACTCCTCTCCTTGAAAACAGGAGTTGCTTGGTCAGCCACTACATCGACATCTTCCCTCATCCACCTAAGAGCTTCGGCACGGACAGCAGCAAAAGTGACAGCCTCACGCCCTCTCACAAAGCGCAGCAGATCTCGTCGTAGAGGATGCAAAAACAGTCCATGGATGAAATGATCCCGGAGAGCATCATCTGTTAATGTATCAGGAACAACAGAATTAATCTTGACATGCAGAGACTGCAAACCGTGGGCGTATGAAAGAAGGCCCTCCTCTTGTCCCTGGTAGCGCGTGAAGAATGACGAAAGCAGTGAAGAACTGCTGGCGTGGTCTCCAAACGTGTCCTGCAGAATGGTCAGGACTAGGTCAGCCGTAGCGGTCGCCTGAGGGGGGTGCAGGTTGATCTCCTTCTTGGCAGGCCCAGCAAGTGACTGGATCAGCCATTCAGCAGCCTCGCCGCCCAGCGCCTCCAGGTTGAAGTGGGCAATGATGCGACGAGCCTCTGTGACGTAGTCGTCTAGCAGACAGCCATCTTTGCTGCTAGTGAAGAGGGGGAGCCTGGGAGGGGAGAACATCTGCCACTGGGGTCTAGGAACCCCGTCGACCGCCATCTTGGATACGCCGAGTACCTCCTACACTGCTACCCCTGCTTTCTGGTGTTAAACTACGGCGTCTCTACTTCCTGAATCCTGCTCCGCATGCGCCAGATGTGATAGGGTGGAGTGGAAGGGGGAAAATAGGCCAGGAAGCATAAATGAGACGCCAAGACAGAGGTTGCAATAACGTGACTTTTACTTAACGTACACCAGAAGCAAACACCAGAAAGTTAACACCAGAAAGCAGTGTAGATTCTCCCCAGTGAGCACACTCAGTGAAACGTAAACACAAGAGCACAGGTATCCGAATCTAACACCACAAGTCGACTGATTACAACTTCGCGACAAATTTGGTCAGCACTTCGACCGTTCACGTCAACCGACACAATCGGAGCAACACACAGCTCGCTATCCCAAATCGCGTTCTCTGCTCTACTACTAAATGTTCAGCCTTTTAAAGGCTGTCCACTTCCGATTCCCAATAGCCAATAGGAAAGGCTACCCGGTGTCAGACAACGGGGGGCGTTCTACTTAAGATTGCCTGCCAAATGAAAGGGATCGTTAAAGAGGCAGAAATCGTTACAGAGGTGTCACACACCGGAAATATTACGCACACCGGATAAGGCTCATTATATTACAACCAGTTACAAAGAAGGGGGAGAGGGGTAAGAGACTAAAACCTCCAAGCCACCCTGTCAAAAGAAATGACACCCACTTGACAAAACGCCGAGTCCAACTATTACCCAGACAGGCTGGCAGCACATTACATAACGACCACCTAAATCTGGGATAAGAGGTTAGAAAGGAATCCGGTCAAGAGTCTTCCCTACGATAGTAAACACACAACAATCCTAGCGGGAGACACAACTTGGGTCAGGGGAAGATAATAGACAGGGGAGGCAACTGGGTCGGGCAGGAGATAATTACACAAAAAGACTGGATACGCCACTTGACTACATTTATAACAATGATCAGCAGTCATCCTATGTTGTCCCGTCCTTCCAGGGTTTGTTAATTCCTCACACAACAGCCCTTTACATCGCTTTACCAGGATGCTTCATTCTAAAATCCCCAGAAGACGGAGTACGGCTGCCTATATATAACGTTTGTACATGTACACGTTATCTTCCCATGTGGATGTCAGTGTCACCTTCTCTGTAACAAGTGGTCCTGCAAGTATCAAGCGCGGGTACTCTCGACAGCAACTTAAAAGAAAAAAAATCGCCTTTCACGTACTTGCGTATCTTATTCGTACCTTGCAGCAACTGCTGGGTCTAAAATACTGCGTAACAAGAACATGGGTACGAAAACCCGCGTAACGGGTCAACACGGTAGCATCTGGAAGCTGGTCCGCTTCAACTTCATTGTATCACATAATTAAATAGAAAGAGGCCATTTTAACAAATTCACATCATTTTGTGCATCGCAGAAAACATGGACAATAGAAAGCATTCGACGTTACGAAGCATGTATCACATTTCATTCATTTTTGTTAGCGTATGTCAATGTCGGGGAAGAAATGTGATTCTTTTTGTGAAAGTGGGAGAAAAGTGGTAAAATATCACGTTGAAGAGAATCACCTTAACATCAAGATGTATGAACAAGGAGATGTAGAAATCATTCAAGGAGAAGACGAAGTAAGCAAAGTCAAAAGCCAAATTAACACAATAGTAAAACGCTGAAGAAGAAGAAGAAGAAGAAAAAGCAGAGTCAGACCCAAGTCAAAACATTACGTCTCACCCAGTACTCAGTTTTAACCATTCTCATCAGTCACCCCATGCAATTGTAAAGTTTGTGCAGTGAAGGAGTTATGTGCCTTGCCATAGCTTAAATCAATGTCATGACACGAAGAGACAGAAGCAAACCTGTCACCTCAGTTATGTCCCCTATCGCTCTCTTTTGCGATTAAGTACGTAAACGTTAATACCAGCTGAACGTGTATTTACAAGAGAAAAGGCAAATTGAAGGAAAAAGTGGAGGAAAAAAAATGCTTATGCATATCAAGGTTAAAACAAAAACAAAATCTGTTAAAAAAGGACGGATGTATGAAAAAACCTTCGTGAATTGATCAACACAGGAAGAAGGTTAACACTTGATAGACTAAACAAGATCCTAAATAGAAATGACCAAGAGTAAAGCGATTTAAAGAAAAATATGTCCTTTACAAATAGCATGCTAGGCTCCTTATCCCCGATCAAAATAGGTGAACAGGGAAAGATGGTGATTCGAGTGAACCAGCTTCTAGTAAGTGTTAAAGTTATCTGAAAACAGGTGCACTCTGAAGGCATAATGATGTGCGGTAAAGACGTGTATTATGTAACAACCAGATCCTTGAAGCCCTCACGTACGATCTGGAAGGAGAGCCACATTACACAACATCCAGATCAACAACTCTGGAAGGAGAGCCACATTACACAACATCCAGATCAACAACTCTGGAAGGAGAGCCACATTACACAACATCCAGATCAACAACTCTGGAAGGAGAATGAAGACCCTGTTTAAAGGTTCTTTGCGGAAAAATCATGTCACACAATGGAATCCAGATCCCTGATATACGATCTGGCGTCTCACACGACATTCAGATCCTTCGATAGTGTTCTGATCTGGAACGGTATTTGTGTATTTGTAAGGTGCGATGATCTGGAGTGAAATGTGTGGCCCACGGTGTAACACACAGCATCCTAGGTCTTGGACGAAGTTTGTTGTCTGCGGTGAGACATGTGGCTATGATATGTCACACATTCACCAGATCCCTCCATGATGTGATCATCTGGAGTGAAATGCTTGGTCACGATACGTTGCACAATACCCACGCCCTACGAACGTTAATTATCTTGACTTAAAGAAGCCACATCTTCGAGATTGTGACAATTTGCAGTGTGTCCACAGCTTATCACTCAACGTCCAGGCCTTAGACAGAGTGATGATCTGGAGTGAAATGTGTGGCCACGGTTTGTCATACAACATCCGTCGATAGTGTGACGACCTAGAATGCTATGCGGGGCCACAATATCCAGACCTGGTGAGTTCTGCGTGGCCACAATATCCAGACCTGGTATGTTCTGCGTGGCCACAATATCCAGACCTGGTGTGTTCTGCGTGGCCACAATATTCAGACCTAGTGTGTTCTGCGTGGCCACAATATCCAGACCTGGAGTGTTATGCGTGGCCACAATATCCAGACCTGGTGTGTTATGCGTGGCCACAACATCCAGATCTTCGACTGGGAACTCGGAGAGAGAAGCATGACAACGGAATGTCATACAACATCCAAATTCCTCGATAGTGTGATGACATGGAGTGTAACGCGTAGCCACAATGTCTAGATCTTCGACTGGGGAGAGACAGAGAAGCATGATTACGACTTGTCACGCAACATCCAGATTCGTCGAGTGTGTCATGACCCGGAGTCCTATGTGCGTTACAATATATCCAGGTCCCTGTCTTTCACGTGCACATTGTCGTCATCAGTAGGGACCTGGTAGGCGGTGTGGGGGGAGGCGCTATGTGTGACACGTGATGGATCCGACGAGGGCCTTACTTGTACCACTTCTCCACCACCACCCCCACTACCCCCGCTCCCACCACTCGCACCACCACCACCAGCACCACCCCTACCGTTCCCACCCCCGTCGTGGCTGGTGCTGGATGATTTAGAGGAGCGTCGACTATTATTGTTGCTGCTGCTGCTGCTGACGTTTTCAGAGGAGGGCGAAGAGGGTATGCCGTGCGGGGGTTCCGGGTGGCTAGGACTAGTCACCCGTACCCTGCTCTCCCCCCACGACGCCGTACTGTCCCCCGATGACACCACTGAGGCTCGCACGCGTAAACCGCTGGCCAGCCCCATTCGGTAGGGGGGCGAAGACTGGCGTTTCTTTGGTGACTGCTCCACACTGCTCGTAATGTTCTGCGGAGAGTTGAGCTTGGAGCTGGGGTAGGTGGATGACGAAGAACAAGGAGTGGAGGAGGGGGTGAAGAAGCGTAGAATTTCCGATATCGAGCCGTCGATGCGGTTGATCTTCTGGCCGAGGTTGTCCATCTCCTCTTTGATCTCCAAGCGGATGTCGTAGAGTGACGTCAGCATGTGTTGCTCGGCGGCCGACAGGGGTCCGCCCAGAGACCCGACACTGTCTCGGTTGACCGGGGCCCTTTCCTGCGGCTCCCCCCCGATCTGGTCCAGCCTGTTGTTGCTCCGCAGTATACCGCTGTCCGTGGAGTCGGTTTTCTTCAGGTTGTTCCGCACGTCATCCTCTGGAGACTCCTGGATGGGTTCCTGCGGCTTGGCGAACATCCTGCCCCACTTGGACTGCGGTTTGACCGTCACTTTCGGCGCCTCTTTAGCCTTCGCCTCCAGGTGCTTGCCCGAGAGGTCGTTCATGCCGATGTTGTTTTGATTGGTGTCTGGCGTCATGTGATTGGAATCGGGAGTGACGTCAGCGGTGGAGGTGCCTCCGGTGTTCCCCCCGCCCAGGAATTTGGTCCACTTGACCCCTCCCCCGCCCCCCAGTTTGGGCATCTTGACGTTGTTTTCGGACACGTTGATGACGCGGGTCATCTTGTGGGCTTTGTCCGCCGCGTCGCTGTGGTTGCTGCCTGCTCCTGAAGTCACGTTCCCCACTTTCTCCACGTCTGTGGCCGGATGGCTTTTTGTGTCGCTGACCTTTCTGAAGCGAGAGATGAGCTTCCTCACCGGATGGTCGTTTGCGAGTTCCAGGGGAGGGTCGTTCTTTCTCTTCTCCGCCAGCTCCTTTTCCTTCTTCACGTCGGCCACCTTGCGGAAGATGAGCTGTGGACAGAAGGCAGAAACGTCAGGCGTGACACAAAACAGCGCTCGCATTGTTTAACGAGCGTGCCATCGTGCATTTTGAAAGGCTGTGTCATCAGACTCACACACCACCGAAACACCCATTCACTGTGGATTCAAAAAAATGAAAACAACCTTTTGCCGAAGCATTAATGATTGAACAGCTTTAAACAAAGAAACAAAATTTGGCTGGGGGGGGGGGGGGGGGCCTTACGCTCAAGCCCCAATAGAATCCCCACCCCCACCCCCCGCGTCCGGCCCTGCGAACACTTACACACACATGTATTATATCATGCATATGATAGAGAGAGAAAAAATTGATCTGTGTCAATCTGTCATCCACAACACGTCCCGTCGCGATATAACCTTGAATGGTTGAAAACGACGTTAAACACCAAATAAATAAATAAAGAAAGAAAGAAATCCACAACACGTTGCCAACCGTCTGCCAAGCGACGGGAAGAACCACATAAGCACACTGGTTTAGTCAGGCAGTCTTTCAGGCAGTCAATCAGTCGATCAGGCAGGTAGTCAATCAGGCAGGCAGGCAGGCGGTCAGATTGTCAGTCACTTAGTCAGTCAGTCAGGCAGGCAGTCAATCAGGCAGTCAGGTAGGCAGTCAGATTGTCAATCAGTCAATCAGTCAGTCACTCAGTCGGTCAGTCAATGATCAGCCAGAGACACGTACCCGATGGCGCAAGTTGTAGGTGAGAGTAAGGTTACGGGCGAAGGAATTGGCGAAGGCGTGGTAGAAGTCCAGCACTTCAAGCAACCGGTCACGCTTTATGGAGTGAAGGTCACAGTAAGTCAGCGCCCGCACGTTGGCCGTAGACTGACCGATGGCAGTTTCCCGCCAAAAGTTGTCTCCAAAGACGTCTCCTTTGCCTGGAGAAAGAAAAATATATGGACTTAATCGATTGTATTTCTTGTTGTCGTTGATGATACAAAACAACGTGTCTTTAAAAAGTACCAAATGATTATTTCCGCTTCCGACTAACAACACCCCCACACCCACCGCCATTTCATCTAGCTCTATTAATGTTGTTGTTGTTGTTGTTGTTGGTTTTGCGCCGCTTCGGACCAACCAGCCCCCACCCCCATTACTCCTATTTGAACTAACTTTACTTGTCTTTATCGCGCTTCGCCCCACGCCCACTCCCGCTTACAAGTTCTTCTTCTTCTTCTGCGTTCGATGTTGATGGCTAAATACCATCGTCAGTCCACCGCTCACGGCATAGGCAGTGAAATTGACAAGAAGAGCGGGGTAGTAGTTGCGCTGGGAAGGATAGCACGCTTTTCTGTACCTCTCTTCGTTTTAACTTTCTGAGCGTGTTTTTAATCCAAACATATCATATCTATATGTTTTTGGAATCAGGAACCGACAAGGAATAAGATGAAAGTGTTTTTAAATTGATTTCGAAACTTTAATTTTGATAATAATTTTTATATATTTAATTTTCAGAGCTTGTTGTTAATCCAAATATAACATATTTATATGTTATTGGAATCAGCAAATGATGGAGAATAAGATGAACGTAAATTTGGATCGTTTTATAAAATTTTTTTTTTTTTTACAATTTTCAGATTTTTAATGACCAAAGTCATTAATTAATTTTTAAGCCACCACGCTGAAATGCAATACCGAAGTAGGGGTTTTGTCGAACATTACTTGACCAAAATTTCAACCAATTTGGTTGAAAAATGAGGGCGTGACAGTGCCGCCTCAACTTTCACGAAAAACCGGATATGACGTCATCAAAGACATTTATCAAAAAAATTAAAAAAAACGTCTGAGGATATCATACCCAGGAACTCTCATGTCAAATTTCATAAAGATCGGTCCAGTAGTTTGGTCTGAATCGCTCTACACGCACGCACGCACACACACACACACACACACACACACACACACACATACACCACGACCCTCGTCTCGATTCCCCCCTCGATGTTAAAACATTTAGTCATAACTTGACTAAATGTAAAAAGAAGAAGAAGAAGAAGAATGAAGACTTACTGAGTATCGCCACGACCTCCTCGTCCTGTATAACCTCCAGGGACCCCGAGACCACGAAGCAGAGCGAGTCGAGACTCTCCCCCTGGTGGAAGATGAGGTCACCAGGCGCACTGTGCGTCATGTTGAAGTGCATGGCCAGGGCTCGCAGGCACCCGTCACTCGCCAGTCGGAACGCCGGGTGCTCCAGGAACACTTTGCGGTTCAGGTGAACGCACAGGTCGGCCTTCATGTCTTTGGGGCAGTAGTTCAACACCTGTACAAAGTAAGGTGTTTTTAATGCTACTGCAGTTCAAGTGAATACATGTGAGCCTGCATAGTAGATGATGACATAGGTACGTCTTCAGTGCCTGCAAAAAGAAAAGTGACAACCGCTATCAATATCTGCATTCATAAAGTTCCTTTGAAGACCTTGAAGACGGTAATCAGTACCTGCACAAACAAAGTGGATCTGAAAGTTTTCTCTCTGGACACACAGGTCCGAAGGTCGGCTTTCGTGTCCATAGGGAACACCTGTTTGAACACCTGTAAAACAAATGTGTTGAACACTTTGTGTTCCATGTAAAGACACAACATTGGGCGACATAAAGCCTTCGTTGAGAAATTTTATTTTGAAAACTGCGTTTCAGATAAACACACACGCCTGTATTCATATCCTTTGGTCAGATTATTAGCACTTGCGCACGAAAGGTTACTTGGAGTGATTAGGGTTTAACACACACTAAATTTCGACCATCTGTTTTCGATGCAATTGAATTTTTTAAATGGTAGATTGTTTTGGCTAGGACTTGGTCAAGTGACTGAATGAATTTCTAAAGAAACGACCTGCGTACTGAGCGCTTAAGCCTAATATTAATTGCGCGAAGTCGTTTTCACGAAGCTCTCTGCACTAAGCTCTGGCACTGAACTTTCGGTAAAAAGGGTCGGCGAAGTCAACTTCGTGCTTAATTAAGAACAGACTTCAACGCCCAATCGTTATTCGACGGATAAAACCCACCATAGATATGAATTAATTAAAAAACAAGAAAGGTAGGTTATTGGAATGTTACTTTGTTATTGACAAAACAATACATTCACCATAAATATATTAAAAAAAATATAAATATTCAGTGACTTGACCAAGTCCTAGCCAAAACAATCTACCATTTAAAAAACAAAACAAAACATATACATGGAGAAAAAAATATACAATTAACTGTTTTGACGTCATTTGGTTCACTCACCTTGGTGATGTCAATGCCCTTAGTGATGGCCCAGGTAGAGACGATGTAGTCCATGACTCTCTCGCTGAGCGACTTAGGTACGTCGTGAAGCTTCATGAACTCGCGGACACTGTTGAGCATGTCGTGGTATCGAGCGAAGCTGGAGTAAAACTGCTGGAAGATCGTTGTCACGTTACTGAAGATAAGGGCGTACAGGAGAGCTGCAAAATAAACATTAATTTTGAACATTGAACTAGCTCTCTCTCTCTCTCTCTCTCTCTCTCTCTCTCTCTCTCTCTCTCTCTCTCTCTCTCTCTCTCTCTCTCTCTCGATCTCTCTCTCTTGTAAAACATAAATGTTAATACAAACACAGTTAAAACCAAAAATAAAGAGAAAGGGGAAAATGATACATAAAGATAAATTTTCCCTTAATTGACAGATCAGCTCCAGTTTATTCCCGTAATAGACCGAGCAGTTCCATAAACTATATCAGTACGTTTGCAGGAAATATAATAACCGTCATTATTGGGTAAAATGATACGTGTGTCGATAAAGACAGCGTAATTAAACCCAAACACTGTGGCGATATTGCAGACATTGTCATGGTAGTCTTTGGAAGCTTACATATTTTCCTTGAGAGGTATCCGATAAGGAAGACCCTTTGAGAAATTGTGCAAGTGTTCATCTCCATGAAACGACATTGAATATACGTTCCTTACCTCTTTTCTGGTTACATTTAGTCAAGTTTTAACATAGAGGGGGAATCGAGACGAGGGTCGTGGTGTATGTGTGTGTGTGTGTCTGTCTGTCTGTCTGTGCGTGTGTGTGTGTAGAGCGATTCAGACTAAACTACTGGACCGATCTTTATGAAATTTGACATGAGAGTTCCTGGGTATGATATCCCCCGACGTTTTTTTTCTTTTTTTCGATAAATGTCTTTGATGACGTCATATCCGGCTTTTTGTAAAAGTTGAGGCGGCACTGTCACACCCTCATTTTTCAATCAAATTGATTGAAATTTTGGCCAAGCAATCTTCGACGAAGGCCGGACTTCGGTATTGCATTTCAGCTTGGTGGCTTAAAAAGTAATTAATGACTTTGGTCATTAAAAATCAGAAAATTGTAAAAAAAAAAAAAATTTATCAAACGATCCAGATTTACGTTCATCTTATTCTTCATTATTTCCTGACTCCAAAAACATATAAATATGTTATATTTGGATTAAAAACAAGCTCTGAAAATTAAAAATATAAAAATGATGATCAAAATTAAATTTTCGAAATCAATTTAAAAACACTTTCATCTTATTCCTTGTTGGTTCCTGATTCCAAAAACATATAGATATGATATGTTTGGATTAAAAACACGTTCAGAAAGTTAAAACGAAGAGAGGTACAGTAAAGCGTGCAATGAAGCACAGCGCAACCACTACCGCCCCAAACAGGCTCGTCACTTTCACTGCCTTTTGCACTAGCGGCGGACTACGTTCAGTTTCATTCTGTGAGTTCCACAGCTTGACTAAATGTAGTAATTTCGCCTTACGCGACTTGTTTTGTTTTTACGAAACCGAGCACATCATTTACTTTCCCTTTCAAAGATGAAGCATTTACATCGAAAGCAAAATTAGCACTGACTTACAGCCAATGATCATCAGACGATAATAAACACACTCAAAGCTACTAATCACCGTCATTACAGAAGACGAAGAGGCTTACAATAAATCAGAACACACAAGGGGTGGTGTTAACCAGACATTTCCGGTTAAAAAAAATCAAATACATGTCCATGAACTGGAAATGAAATCGGCAGCTGGTCAAACATACCGCTTGATATTTTGTACGCATTGTAGTTTTATAGACTTGCTTTGATTGTTTGACGTAACAGAATGGCCGGTTTTTGCAAGAGCCATACTTCATTCTTTCAAATAAACACCAGTTTTGAAAATAGCTAACGAGATTACTGAACACAGAACTAGCCAAACTTACATCCAATGATCATCATGAAGACAGAAAACAACTTCTCGGTCTGGGTGTTGGCCGAGACGTTGCCGAAACCGACGCCAGTCATACAGGACAAAGTGAAGTACAGCGCCGTCAGGTAACGCATCTCTGTGCTGGGTCCACCGATATAGTCATCCGAGGCAGACGCGTTGGAAGTCCTAAAAGGCTGTTTGGTCAGTGCGGCCAGCGTCTGCAGCCAGCCGAAGGCCACTCCACTGTTGAGCTCAGTGCTGCCGATGGAGTACCAGATGCAGGCGAACCAATGGGCGAAGAGGATGAAGACCAGGATGAGGAGGATCAGCATGGCAGCTCCGTACTCCAGATAGTGGTCCAGCTTGCGGACCACCCGGCCCAGGCGTAGTAGCCGGACCACTTTGAGGGCGCTGAACAGCGTGCTGATGCCCTGTACAGACAACAATTGTTGAGTTATTTCCCCTCCCCAGTTCGTTCGGCAATATTAAACATAACAACAACAAAACTTGCCCTAGGCCAAAGTTTAAACATCGTCAGGGCTGGATCTACCACCTTCTCTTTTCTTTCAAGGAGAGACCCAAAATATCCCTTTCAAATGCTAAATGTCAAGAGAACCTGTGGGGGGGGGGGGGGGGGGCTGCCCTCTTGGCCAGCCCCTGAACTACTGTCTCATTTTGGAAGCCCCTCCCTCTCGTACAAGTCCAGCCCTGATCGTATAATGCCAAAGTACGTATCTCTGAGCACTTTGCCTTGTTCGATGACATTCTATTGGCGAGTTATTGGTTTGAACTGAGTTATGGGGCAAAAATAAGCTGTTGTTATGTTTTGCGTAGGGACGACCGATCATATTTGATAAGTGATGTTATGTGGTCGTTTAATGCGTGATTACCTCCTTACTTCTACTTCTGCGTTCGGGATCTGCAACTACTGCACTTGTGTTACTGCACAAGCGGGTTTGACGTGTATGACTTGTTTACCCTGCCATGTAGGCAGCCATACTCTGTTTTCAGGTGAGCTCCTTACATAGCAGCCCTTTACATCCAGCTACCATGAAGATTTCTTCCTTCAATTGATCGATATTGCAACTACTTTATTATGTTGCCGCTTATCGACATTGTAGAAATTCTAGCAAATGCCCTTCGATATTATCGACATTGTGTCATCGCCTCTATCAACATTACAAGAATTTCAACAATATTGTTCGACATGATAAACATGGTTACAAAGCCAGCAATGTTGTTTTCAGAACATATCGACATTGAGTCGTCTTTATAGCCATGTGTTATCTGTATCGATACTGTGGGAATTCCAGCTACATGCAGGTGCTGGATAGTTAGTCTTCTTCGTGTTCTTCTTTTTCTTCCTGTTTAAGTTAGTCGAGCGATAGGAACATTTGCTCAGCCCCCTTTATTCTTCCCCTATGGCGGACGAGAACAAAGACAACAAAATCAAAGGAGATCGGTGAAAAATTCATGTCATTGACATTTCAACGTTGCCTGTACATGTATGTCCTATGTTCTCGGAAATCTTACGCCATCGACAATCTTTCGTCCACAACATTCTCACGCGAGGCCGTTTTTACGCCATTTTTTCTTCCGACGTTGACGACATAACTTACGTCATCGACATACTGGAAGGCGTTGAAGACGTCGTAAGGGAGGCAGGACAGGAGGTCGATCACGAACCAGCTCTTAAGGTAGTTCATGCGGATGATCTTGGGGTCCGAAATGACCTCGCCGCTGGAGCCCACGAAAGTGGTGTGGAAGTTGAGCACGATGTCCACGAAAAACACCACATCCACCATGCTGTCGATGACCAGCAGCGGGAGCTGGTCCATGGTTTTGATCTTGAAGGCCGCGTTGTAGGGCACCATGACGGCTGTGTAAAAGGTCAGGATCAGAATGACCCAGTCCCAGATGGTCTTGAAGAGGCAGTAGTGTAAGATGATGTGGGGTGGGGTTTTGGGGGCCTCCAGGCGGTACTGTGGGAGCACGTCTGCGCTCAAGTTCATCATCTGCTTTAGAAAGAGTTGAATATTCATGAGATTGTTTCTATTTATTCCAATGGAGAAACAAATATGGGAGACACGTCTGAGCCAAAAATGCTCGGTCTTCTCAACTCGACATAAAAACGGAACAAACAAAATCATTTAACCAGCCAACCACCAAACTAAGTAACCAAACACAAACAAACAAACAAATAAACAGACAGACACACACACACACACACACACACACACACACACACACAAATAAACAGACAAACACACACACACAAATAAATAAACAGACAAACACACACACACACACACACACACACACACACACACACACACATATATATATATATATATATATATATATACTTACACACACGCGCGCGCGCGAAACTAACAAACAAACGAACATATCGTTGTCCACGGGATTAAAAGCAGGACATAAAAACAAGGAGTGACTTCAAGGGGCATCGATCTCCACACAAACAGCTAAGGATAAACAAATACATATTTATGTATATTCCTACCGACCAATAAACTGTTATGCTTGACCTCCTGTTGGTTACGTTCATTGATTGTGTGAGAAATTAAGCCATCGCAACTGAAAAAGCAAAGAGCAAGGTTACCATTGTCCACAACGCTGCCCAAACCGATTACACTAGTCATTGGCGATCACACACAATTTCGCAACTGGTTCATTACAAAGGAGCAATCAATTAATGTATCGATTGAACATGGTATTTCCCTTCGTTGGGCCGTTTGACGTCAGAAGCCGACTTAACTCATATTTAGTTGGCTGGTGAGATTACAAAAGAGTGCATGTTTATGTGCGTTCAATCGTAAAAAATAAGAATTCGAACTAATGGATCGGTTCATATATCATGTATTATTTTTATTTTTCACCTAACGCGGCCTCGGATAACAATGACTGTCTCAATCAGCGTACAAGGTCACATTATGGTCATAAACACAAATGACGTACAATTTGCATAGTCATGCAGAGCGTGACCGCAGGAAAAAGAAGCTTAACGAGTAGCATAAAAAAAACACCGACGTTCACACTTGACACATACAGTCAACTGATATTTACAAATTCACACATGACACATGTGTGAACCACTGACGAGTACAAGTTCACGCGGGACAAGCACAACCTACTGGCGTTCGCTTTGTCACACGTCACACACACAAACCACTGACGTTTTCACATTCACACGTGAAACACTCACAGACTACTGACGTTTGCAATTTCCCACGTGGCACACACAAACTAATGACGTGTTCATATGAATTCACACGTGGCACACACAAACTAATGACGTGTTCATATGAATTCAAACGTGCCACACACAAACTAATGACGTGTTCATATGAATTCGCACGTGCTGCACACAAACTAATGACGTGTTCACATTTACACGTGAAACACACACAGACCTCTGACGATTGCAATTTTACACGTGACACACACAAATTAATGACCTGTTCATAGGAATTCACACGTGACACACACAAATCACTGACGTTTGCAATCTGTGAGGGCCTGGAGTTGTCGAAGGTGGTGTTGGGGATGTTGGAAGAAAACTGCAGCAAGGTGGTCCGGTTCCGCGTCACAGAGCGCGCTAACCTGGCGAACTTGCTGAGCCCTGGCAAAACATATCCATTGACAATGACAATGACAATTCTTTATCCTACATACGTGAGTGAGACCACTCATGAGATAACAATATCGTTCAAACCACACGTGTGTATATCATGTAAATGAGGTCATGTCAAACTAGTTTGGGGGGGACCTGTTTTTCGACTGCTTATGATGTCAGAGTCACCGAGACAAACGTCATTATGGAAACCCTATGCTGTTACTCCTGGTAGAAGTGTTAAAACTTTCACGTCATGCTACACTTTCTAGAGTGACGTGTCTTTGCTTTGACGTCAATGATTGCACGAGCGAGGCTTTGGAGTAGATGAGGTTCCAAAAGAAGCGTCTTCAATTTGGACGCCTCCACTGCGGGACGTTTTGAGTAAAATACACGTAAGTACAGTATGTAGGAGACACAAAACTACATGACTTGCTGTGTCGTACCAGATTTAGGGGTGTTCTTCTTAGATGTAGTAAGTCCGATTCTGGGACGTATCATGCTTTCTAACCTGGATTGGGTGAAAGCACCCATTTGTAACACTACACACACACACACACACACACACACACACACACACACACACACGCACGCACGCACGCACGCACGCGCGCGGCACGCACGCACGCACCCACGTCACCCACGCACGCACGCACGCACGCACGCACGCACCCGCACGCACCCACCCACCCACCCACACACGCACGCACGCACGCACGCACGCACCCGCCCGCCCGCCCGCCCGCCCGCACGCACGCACCCACCCACCCACCCACCCACACACACACACACACGCGCACGCACGCACGCACCCACCCACCCCCCCCCCCCCCCACACACACACACACAAACCATTCCAAAGTATATACAGTGTCAGGAGGCTGGCTACTGCATTGATCCCAATGACTAACGTGTTCTGTGAGCTCACGTCTCCCCCCCACCCCCCCCCCCCCCACCCCCCCTGCCACCCATACCCAAGCCCCTTTTTCATTCTTTGGTGAGGATGTTGTTGTTGATTTCGCTGTTTGTTTTTGTTTTGTTGTAGAAAAGCACGAGTATTCACGACCAATTCCTCGGAGACTGTTTATGGCTGTGGGAATGTTGGGGGGGGGGGGGGGGGAGAGAGGGGAAGAGAGAGAGAGAATACGAATACGAATGATTATTTGCTGTAGGCCACCGGCCTTTAGCAAGGGGGTTGGGGGCCGAAGTACATGATCTTTTCGAAATATTCGAACCGAAGAATGTTAGTGCGATTCACGATATTGGTTAGCCACAAGCGTGTCTTTGCTTTAGCACCGCGAGTTTGCATCATCCCGGGCTGTTCACAACATCGCGAGAAGTAGTGTTGATAGCAATCAACCCAGGTATAGTCTGATCACAGCGCTCAAAGCCTCCAAGTGGTACGTAGCCCTCTCCCTCTCCACGACAAAGTCCTCGCTGCCAAGGGGGGGGGGGGGAGAGGGGGGGAGAGAGGGGGGGGGGGGCGGGGAGGCAGTCCAGCGAAGCAAACAGGGCAGTGTGTAGTCCTCCAGTTCCGTCACCACACTCTTGTTAGAGAGCGAGAGAGAGAGATGGGGGGAGAGAGAGAGATACTGACCTTTTCCGCCTTCGTCGTCGATGGGCTGCTTGAGGGCGGTGATGTCCTTGAAGGTACAGAGGAAGAGCACCACCTGGTCCTTCTCGTTCTTCACCGGCGCGATGTGCAGCAGCAGCCATAGCGGTGTTTCTGTCGCAACAATACACTCGCTACAGTCACATCTCACTGCAGCCATAGCGGCGTTTCTGTCGCAACATTACACTCGCTATAGTCATATCTCACTGCCGCCACAGCGGCGTTTCTATCGCAACATTACACTCGCTATAGTCATATCTCACCGCAGCCATAACGGCGTTTCTGTCGCAGCAATACACTTGCTAAGTCACACTGATTTCAAAACTGGAGTGACAACAGCCACAGTGGCGTTTCTGTTGCAACAATAAACTCGCTACAGTCACATCTCAAACAATAGTCAAAGCAGCCATAGCGACGCTTCTGTCGCAACAATACGCTTGCTACAGTCACATATCAAAACTAAAGTCACACCTCGGAACTACAGTCACATCCAAAAACTACACTCACACTGATCAGCCATGTTTTTGTTGCAACAATACACTCACTACAGCCACATCCTAAAACTACAGTATCATTAGCCATGGCAGCGTTACTGTCACAACAATATACTCGCTAATGTCGCATTTCGAAATTACAGTCACATCAACCATAGCGGCGTTTCTTGTCGCCACAATACGCCCGCAACAGTCACATCACAAAACTAAATTCACATCAGCCATAGCGGTGTTTCTGTCACAACAATACACTCGCTAAGTCTCAAAATCCTGTGTCATGACACTAACTGAATTGAGAAAAACAACCAACTGTTTAGCTCAATAAAACAAAGAAACAATAAAACGAACAGGCAATGGCATCTATGTCACCTCAAAAGTGTGTTTGTCGTGTGCAAGTGTCTTCATCGATAAGTAACCAGACAAACAAACTAACAACGACATAAACAAGCGAACAGACAAACAAAGAAACAGCAGCTTTACAGGTTGCTGCCTCAAAACACTCCTTTGGATCACACATTACAATTCTCATCATCCAGAAAACAAACAAGGAAAAAAACTAAGAAATAAACAAACAAACAAACAAACAAACAATATTACGAAATCGTTGTCTAATAAACGAAAAAGTGAATTAAAATTGTTGGTGCTGAGCAAAAAAATAACAAACAAACAAACAAATGAATAATATTACGAAATCGTTGTCTAATAAACGAAAAAGTGAATTAAAAACTCTTGGTGCTGAGCAAAAAAAATAACAATGAAAATAAAAAGAAAGATTTATCCTTTTACATTCCCATTTTATGAACGCTTTGTCTTCGCAATCAACTTGATCATTCATATTTAATAAGGCAAACCTTTTTGCAATTATCTTTTATGCAGCATACACTAAAACGCTCCAAGCAATCCATACATAGCCTGCTAACCCTAGCAATGAATCTTCAGAAGTTCAGGTCCCTTGCAGAGAAACCACACTACTCGCTAAAAAGTGAAAAAGATAACATTGCTGTTTTTCATTTTCAAAATAGCTTGTACAAATATTGACTCCTCCGCGCACTTTGATCGATAATGCAGAACTTTCGGCATCTTTAAAACTTAAACGCATAGGAAACCCAAAGGAAACAGAGAACAAATGGCTTGCAAGCATTGCACATAACTTGCAGAAAAGGGATAAGTGCGCATGCTCCACTTCAATCCCTTTATCCACACTGCTTATAACACTGAGTGGAATTTGTATTCCAATCTTGTGTTCTTCGAGAGCGGTCAATATGAGCAGGGACCTATATTTATGAGACATGCTTCGCTTGAGACTCCGTTATGATCTTGGACAAGAGAAGAGACCCATGCGGTGGTCCACTGGTCTGTTTCAAAATAGCTTGTACAAATATTGACTCCTCCGCGCACTTTGATCGATAATGCAGAACTTTCGGCATCTTTAAAACTTAAACGCATAGGAAACTGTTAAATACGTTGGAGTAAAAAAAAAAAAAATAATAAAACACAGGCAAAACACAGATAGCCCAACCTCTTGGTTCGTAGACAGTCAGGCAGACAGTAAAAAAATAACACAAACACACACGTACTCACGCGGGAACACGCACACATACAGAAAAATGCAGGCGCGCGCGTGGGTAAAGAGACGACAACAACCCAAACACTGTTCATATGGAAGAATAACTTTTTCATTTTACATTTTTATTACGAAGACCCTCCTTTCTCTGACAATTGTTAAAGGTAAGCGCTTTCTGCCTTGGTTGAATACCCAAGGAATACACACACAAAAATACCCAACCAAAATCGACACATTTATGAAGAACAATATTAAAAACGACCATTAAAGGTGGTCGTCTACATTTTTGCTTTTTTTCCATAATCTCATGGTTAGATTTCGCTAAAAAGTTATGTCAGATGATGGATGAACCATGGGGAAAAAAGTTATAGAAAAAAAAATATATATAAAAAAGATTTTATTTTTGGGTAGCGTGACTCACGCTTCCAATATTTTGTTTTCTGTTTGCTGAGAACATGTGCTTTGCCTAAAAATACTGACCAATCAAATTCATGTCACTATGCTTATAGCCACGCCCAAACAAGTGCAGCTACAGTTTGACACTGGAGCGCTGTCCACGCTTTTTTTTAAACGCACGAAATGCACGGGATTTGAGAGGAGTTTTGCGCTTGGCATTTTCCAAATAAGGATATCCTACTATGAGTACTACGCTGGAATACTACAATGAATTTTCAAACGGCTACACTGGCTTCGTCTTTCCTGATCGAAAGGAGGTGTATTAATGATAATTGTAGATAATAGACTCTGCATGTTAATGGTCAAATGGCGATTTCGGTATAAAAATGTACACAAGGACCTTTAACCTGTGATATGTTGGCGTTTTGACAGTGTATAAGAGACACTGTACGGAATACAAGTAATTGATCTCATTGTGCTTGCGTATGTCAGGGTAGGGGTAGGGATAGGGGTAAGGGGGGGGGGGGGAGGTTGATGGATTTAAAAGACGCGCAAGCTCCACTCTATCCACCCTGAGTGGAGTTTGTATTCCAATTTAGATTGAGTTCTTCGAGAGCGATCAATATGAGACATACTTCGCTTCAGACTCCACTGATAATGATCGTGGAAAAGATAAGAGGCTGATGAGTTTAAAAGACAGGTGTATACAATACCGGGTGTGATGTACACAGTTGAACCTCCTCAAATCTGATCAAATCAGGTCTTAAAAAGGAGAGCGTCTTAAAATGGAGGTAGATTTACAGAGGTTATGAACGGAAAGTCTGAAAAAGCAAGGTCTTAAAATGGGGGTAGACTTAAATTGGGGGGGGGGCTTAAAAGTTCTACTTTACAATTAAACTGACTGTTCTTCTTGTAGAGAAGGATCTCCACTTGCTCCTGCACGGTGTTCTCGAAGGCGTTGTCGGTCTTGGCGATGGCCTCCTTGTCGGTCAGCTCGCCGTACATGAAGGCGCACGTGCTGCTCTTCTGCATCACCTCGGCCCGGTTGTAGCCCGACAGCTTGCAGAAGCCGTCGTTGCAGTACACGATGGGGTAGTCCACGATGCGGGCGTTGGCCAGCACGAAACTGCTGTCTGTAACGCACAAGAGAGCATAGGATTTTAGCAAAGAAAAGAGCATACGGAACAAGACAAAGAAAAGAAGCATTATCTCTGCATAATCGTTGGCCGACAGCTTGCAGAAGCCGTCGTTGCAGTA
Organism: Littorina saxatilis; assembly: GCF_037325665.1. Taxonomy (NCBI): domain Eukaryota; kingdom Metazoa; phylum Mollusca; class Gastropoda; order Littorinimorpha; family Littorinidae; genus Littorina; species Littorina saxatilis. The sequence continues at coordinate 13,704,670 of NC_090261.1, read as the reverse complement.
GACGATGGGGAAGTCCACGATGCGGGCGTGGGCCAGCACGAAACTGCTGTCTGTAACGCATTAGACACCATAGGTTTTCAGCAAAGTGCATTAGCATTAGCAAAGAAAAGAAGGATTATCTTTGCCCGGCAGCCTGCAAAAGCCGTCGTTACAGTACACAATGGGGACCGTCCACAATGCGGCCGTTGGTCAGCACAAAACTGCTGTCAATCAATCAATCAATCAATGACGCTTATATCGCGCATATTCCGTGGGTACAGTTCTAGGCGCTCTGCAGTGATGCCGTGTGAGATGAAATTTTATACGGCCAGTAGATTGCAGCCATTTCGGCGCATATTTACCTTTCACGGCCTATTATTCCAAGTCACACGGGTATAGGTAGACAATTATTAACTGTGCCTAAGCAATTTTGCCAGGAAAGACCCTTTTGTCAATCGTGGGATCTTTAACGTGCACACCCAATGTAGTGTACATGGGGGGAGGGTTCGGACACCGAAGAGAGTCTGCACACAAAGTTGACTCTGAAATAAATTTCCGCCGAACCTGGGATCGAACTCACGCTGACAGCGGCCAACTGAATACAAATCCAGCGCGCTACCAACTGAGCTATATCCCCGCCCCTGTCTTTACCATCAAAAGCATTTAACCCCTTCACTGCCACAGTATAACAGCATTTTGGTATTGCTGTGCGCCAGGGCACGAGTTGATGTCCGACTTTCGGCCGCCATTTTGAATCTTATAAATCGGAAAAAACTTCTAAAAAAGTTTTCACCACGTGGTACTTAACTTAAACCCCTACAAGAAGTTGGACAGTGGTTACCTCCCATTTAGTTTTCACAAATGTCCTGAAAAGTGCTGATGTAAATGCCACATACTAGATGCCAGTTACCTAGTACGTGTATGGGCGTATGACAAACCAAACATGACCACGTACCTAGTACGTGCTGTGCAGTGAAGGGGTTAATATGCACTGTTAGCAAAGGATGACTCATATATTCACAGTTTGATTTTGACCTTTGAAATAACGAATGTTATACTTTGTACAACGCAAAAGACAATAGCCGAACTAAGTCTGGAAAGGGACAACTCATAACTTGTATGATCATTTGTGCGTTGAAATGTTAACTGTTTATGCAACACAAAGAGGGTTACGCTGTCAATCATGAATGGAGAAAATATACTCATAACCTGAGTTTGTGATTTGTTGTACAACATAGAGAGTGTGCGCGAGAGAGTGCGTGCGAGTGTGTGTGTGTGCCGTGTGTGTGTGTGTGTGTGTGTGTGTGTGTGTGTGTGTGTGTGTGTGTGTGTGTGTGTGTGTGTGCGTGTGTGTGTGTGCAGTATGGATGTGGCGGACGTGCCTGTCTGGAGTACTTTGGGTGTTCTTACTTCGTATGTTTTATTGTTCTTATCTTTGTTTTGTTTTAAGGTTGTTGTCATATGTTGTTTTGGTTGTTTTAAGAGCAGATGAACCACACTTTTCCATCCATTGTAATTAATTGCATGGACAAATTTAATGTTATCTGCAAGACTAAGACAGATATGGCATATGCTCTCAACCATGAAGGAACTCGATATTCTTAACCCCAGTTTGTCCATTGTCGTTCAAACTTGATCATCAATTTGTCTGCCAGACAAATATAATGGTGTTTTCGCCCACGAAAAAAACGTCTAATACTAGCATGTATGTTTCCTTTGAAGTACGAATTTTACTCCATCCGTGACACGAAGGCAATTGCGTTTTCAGACAAGAATGAGGTTGATTCTTGATTTGTATGTCATTACCCTTTCCCCTCTCTAAAAACCCGCCCACTTTCAGAATGTATATATATATCAGCAAAGAATGAAACTTCTCAAAACTTTAATCAAAGATGGTAAATAAGAAATAAGAACAAGTCGCGTAAGGCGAAAATACAATATTTAGTCAAGTAGCTGTCGAACTCACAGAATGAAACTGAACGCAATGCCATTTTACTCGTAGCATCGTCAGGCCACCGCTCATGGCAAAGGCAGTGAAATTGACAAGAAGAGCGGGGTAGTAGTTGCGCTAAGAAGGATAGCACGCTTTTCTGTACCTCTCTTTGTTTTAACTTTCTGAGCGTGTTTTTAATCCAAACATATCATATCTATATGTTTTTGGAATCAGGAATCGACAAGGAATAAGATGAAAGTGTTTTTAAATTGATTTGGACAATTTAATTTTGATAATAATTTTTATATATTTAATTTTCAGAGCTTGTTTTTAATCCGAATATAACATATTTATATGTTTTTGGAATCAGCAAATGATGGAAAATAAGATAAACGTAAATTTGGAGCGTTTTATAAATTTTTATTTTTTTTTACAATTTTCCGATTTTTAATGACCAAAGTCATTAATTAATTTTTAAGCCACCAAGCTGAAATGCAATACCGAACCCCGGGCTTCGTTGAAGATTACTTGACCAAAATTTCAACCAATTTGGTTGAAAAATGAGGGCGTGACAGTGCCGCCTCAACTTTCACGAAAAGCCGGATATGACGTCATCAAAGACATTTATCAAAAAAATGAAAAAAACGTTCGGGGATTTCATACCCAGGAACTCTCATGTCAAATTTCATAAAGATCGGTCCAGTAGTTTAGTCTGAATCGCTCTACACACACACACAGACAGACACACACACACACACACACACACACACACACACACATACACCACGACCCTCGTCTCGATTCCCCCCTCTACGTTAAAATATTTAGTCAAAACTTGACTAAATATAAAAAGATCAGTTTATGTAACGTTTTAATTCTAAACAAAACGAAACATTCTTTAACTTCAAGAAACCTTGTAATCTTTGTTTGAACTCATTATTTAGATATGCTCTTAATTTCAAAGTCGTTCAAAGTGAAAACTAGAATAAATTATTACTCGAACCACTATCCATAGTACAAACAATATGAAGAGTGCGCTTGAAAAAATCAATGTCTCTATTTACTTTAATTCATCCATGAACTTCACTTGAAAGTAGTAAGCAGCAAAAGCGCACGTACAATATCGTTCAAACAATTGCCGATGGCTCGAGCAATATGTTAGCCTTTTGTGTGTTTGTTTGCTTAAACTGTGTGTGTTTGAGAAAAGGATCAATGTTGCAATCATTCGCTCAGTTTTGTAATTCTGCAAAACATGCGCTATCTAAAAACAAGGTAAAACTTGACGTCACAAGAGGATGTTTTTTTGGGGCCAGTATGATGCTAATTATGGAGTGTTAGGTATCTCTGCACTGAAAATCAGTCTTTAATTCTGTCTTGTGGTAAAACTTCTTCTCGGTTACATGAGCCATCTACTGACTCAGTGAAATATTTATTCTGCTCCCAATGTGCAGAAATACAACAGGAAAAAGAAATTCAAATGCTTAATGGAATAGGGAGGAGGGGGGGGGGGGGGGCCAAGAATCAATTGTCTGCGTCCAGCGTGTTACGTTTCAAGTCATCTTTGAAGATTAATATCATAGTATCGTAAAATCGTATTAATAATAACGTTGATTTGTGGTATGTGTACAAGTGGGGCGATGGTCTAATCCCATGTTAAAGCTTGATGATATTTTCGGGAGTCTCAATTCTATTAGTCACAGTATTAATCTAAAACAAAAAATTACTTCAGTCATTAGCGACTATCACGTGTTTGATCACATTATACACAAAGACCCTTATACCAGAGGAAAGTGCAGAGTCTTAGGAACACAACGGTACAAAAGTCAAAAGTGCAGGTCAAGAAACAAAGACTGTGACTTTCGTACGTATCTGTTCAGTTTACCTTCGCTAACGTAATACATTTTGTCAGACACGTGACGCACAGCACCGAAGAACAGCTAATTTCATCAGTATGATTCGAAAAGTAAGCGACAGCTTCTGACAGAAATGACTCGCTTTTGACGCAAATGACTGGCCGACAGAAGCGTGAACATTTAATTACCTACTAATTAAGTTGCAGTGCCTCAGCATAAAGACACGTCAATTATGTATTTGTCCCATTGGTGTGCGCATGTCACTCTTATTCAGTTTGCATTTCATTATACACCTGTTGCCTAATTCCAGGTTTAAGTTCACGAGCTTAGAGTCCCATAGGTGTGTTTGTCCCTCTCCTTTGGTGCATTTCATTATACACCTGATGCCTAATTTCAAGTCTAAGTTAGAGTTAAATAGGTGTGTGCATGTACCTTTCCTTTGGTGCATTTCATTATACACCTGATGCCTTATTTCAAGTCTAAGTTAGAGTTAAATAGGTGTGTGTATTTACCTTTCCTTTGGTGCATTTCATTATACACCTGATGCCTATTTCAAGTTAAAGTTCACAAACTAGGAGTCAAATAGGTGTGTGCATGTCAATCAATCAATCAATCAATATGAGGCTTATATCGCGCGTATTCCGTGGGTACAGCTCTAAGCGCAGGGATTTTTTTCTTTCTTTTTTATGCAATTTATATCGCGCACATATTCAAGGCGCAGGGATTTATTTATGCCGTGTGAGATGGATTTTTTTACACAATACATCACGCATTCACATCGGCCAGCAGATCGCAGCCATTTCGGCGCATATCCTACTTTTCACGGCCTATTATTCCAAGTCACACGGGTATTTTGGTGGACATTTTTATCTATGCCTATACAATTTTGCCAGGAAAGACCCTTTTGTCAATCGTGGGATCTTTAACGTGCACACCCCAATGTAGTGTACACGAAGGGACCTCGGTTTTTCGTCTCATCCGAAAGACTAGCACTTGAACCCACCACCTAGGTTAGGAAAGGGGTGAGAAAATTGCTAACGCCCTGACCCAGTGTCGAACTCGCAACCTCTCGCTTCCGAGCGCAAGTGCGTTACCACTCATGCTCCTTCAGTACACCTGATGCCCATTTCAAGTTTAAGTTCACAAACATTAATCAGAGTCCCACAGGTGTGGGTATGTCACGCTCATTCGGTGCATTTCATTGTACAGCTGATGCCTAATTCCAAGTTGGAGTTAGCGAACTTCATTGACTGTTTGACTTTGTCCTTTTGGGAAACATGAGTGAACACTCCACGGTGAAGGCCAGGCCTCGGTCACGCCCAATTTCATGTCAGTTAGTTCACGAAACGAAACAGTACATTTTGAATTAGTCCAATTAGTAGCCAGGGGTTTTACAGCCTGGTTGGACTGTCAAGGATTAAGACCAAGACTCTTTCATCAGTCCTTGGTGCATTTGGTGGAAGTGACCACTCATTTTGGCAAAAGAAATCAATGCTTGAGTGACCCATCGAATTTGTGACACACCAGTCAGTTAAAAGGACGGACTCCCGCGAAAGCGGCGTATGGCTGCCTATATTGCGGGGTAAAAACGGTCATACACGTACAAACCATCTCGTGTAAAAACACGAGTGTACGATGGAGTTTCAGACCCTTTAGCAGAAGTAGAAGAAGAAGAAAAAGACGAACTCGTTGATTTGAAAAAATGACCACTTGATTTTTATGTCAGTATCGGTAAAATAACGTGTTCCTTAGTTACTTGATCACATTTCTTTCTTTATTTCTTTATTTGGTATTTAACGTCGTTTTCAACCACGAAGGTTATATCGCGACGGGGAAAGGGGGGAGATGGGATAGAGCCACTTGTTAATTGTTTCTTGTTCACAAAAGCACTAATCAAAAAATTGCTCCAGGGGCTTGCAACGTAGTAGAATATATGACCTTACTGGGAGAATGCAAGTTTCCAGTACAAAGGACTTAACATTTCTTACATACTGCTTGACTAAAATCTTTACAAACATTGACTATATTCTATACAAGAAACACTTAACAATGGTAAAAGGAGAAACAGAATCCGTTAGTCGCCTCTTACGACATGCTGGGGAGCATCGGGTAAATTCTTCCCCCTAACCCGCGGGGGGGTCCTGAGATGTTCGGGTCACGGTAAAGGGGACTGTCTGTGACATAACACACAACTCTAAAAGTGGAATTGGTAGCTTTCACCTTGATGAGAAGGCACCACTGTGTTCATGTTTGGCTGTAGGCAAAAAATCAATGATGACTCTATTCCGACCTTGCACCTTTACTAATCATAAATGGAACAAATTGATGGTCACATGCACTTTTTATAAAATGAAAAGTATATAAAAAATTTTGGAACTTTCAGTGATCATCATTCTTCTTCTTCTTCTTCTTCTTCGTTCATGGGCTGAAAATCCAACGTGCACTCCAACGAATTTGCATCCCCCGAAAGCGGCGTATGGCTGCCTAAATGGCGGGGGTAAAAACGGTCATACACGTGAACCCCCATTCGTGCAAAAAAACCCGAGTGTACGTGGGAGTTTCAGCCCATGAACGCAGAAGAAGAAGAAGAAGATCGATTTTTGGATTGATTGATTGATTAGACTACACATTAGTGATTAACTAAATGTGTGTGTCATGTAGTCTTTTTAAAAAAAAATTATTTATCATTCAGATGACCGATTTCATGTTCATTTTGGCTGAGCCCCCAATGTTTCAGTCGTGTCACAGTATGGCAGACTGCCTGTGACATAATACATATCCACGCTGAGCTACCAAGGCAGGCAGGTAAAAACGACCAGGCTTCTGCATTCAGCTTTGGCATCAAGGCAGAAAATCAATCATGGATCACTCTAACCCTACCGACTGGGTTGGAACAAACATTGGCTGTGGCAGTTCCCTTTCAAACCGCCAATACCTGAATAATAAGGGAAAGGGTGGCCGAGTGGTAAGTGCACTTGCCTCGGAAGCGAGAGGTTGCGAGTTCGACCCTGGGTCGGGGCGTAAGCAATTTTCTTCCCCCTTTCCTAACCCAGGTGGTGGGTTCAAGTGCTAAGTCTTTCGGATGAGACGAAAAACTGAGGTCCCTTCGTGTACACTACATTGGGGTGTGCACGTTAAAGATCCCACGATTGACAAAAGGGTCTTTCCTGGCAAAATTGTATAGGCATAGATAAAAAAAAATGTCTACCAAATACCCGTCTGACTTTGAATAATAGGCCGTGAAAAGTAAATATTCGCCGTAATGGCTTGAGATTTACTGGCCGATGTGAATGCGGGATATTTTGTGTAAAAAAAATTCCATCTCACACGGCAGAAATTAATATGTAAAGCGCTTAGAGAACGTCAAGCGCTATATAAATCTCCCATATAGATAAATAAGTATTGTCAAAAGCGGTACAGTGGGACCCCCCTTTTAAGACCTCAACAAATCTGAGAAAATCAGGTCTTAACAAGTCGCGTAAGGCGAAAATACAACATTTAGTCAAGCTCAGTCGAACTCAGAGAATGAAACTGAACGCATAGCATTGTTTCCGCAAGACCGTACACTCGTAGCATCGTCTGTCCACCGCTCGTGGCAAAAGCAGTGAAATTAACAATCCAGAAAAACGCGGTAGCGGTTGCGCTGAGGAGGATAGCACGCTTTTCTATATCTCTATTCTTTTTAACTTTCTGAACGTTTTTTTAATCCAAACATATCATATCTATATGTTTTTGGAATCAGGAACCCACAAGGAATAAGATGAAATTGTTTTAAATCGATTTTGGATATTTAATTTTTATCATAATTTTTATATTTTTAATTTTCAGAGCTTGTTTTTAATCCGAATATAACATATCTATATGTTTTTGGAATCAGAACATGATAAAGAATAAAATAAAAGTAATTTTGGATCGTTTTATAAAAAAATAATTTTAATTACAATTTTCAGATTTTTAATGACCAAAGTCATTAATTTATTTTTAAGCCTTCATGCTGAAATGCAATACCGAAGTCCGGCCTTCGTCGAAGATTGCATGGCCAAAATTGCAATCAATTTGATTGAAAAATGAAGGTGTAACAGTGCCGCCTCAACTTTTACCAAAAGCCGGATATGACGTCATAAAAGACATTTATCGAAAAAAAAGAAAAAAACGTCTGGGGATATCATACCCAGGAACTCTCATGTCAAATTTCATAAAGATCGGTCCAGTGGTTTGGTCTGAATCGCTCTACACACACACACGCACAGACAGACACACACACACACACACACACACACACACACACACACACACACACACACACACACACACACATACACACACACATACACCACGATCCTCGTCTCGATTCCCCCTCTATGTTAAAACATTTAGTCAAAACTTGACTAAATGTAAAAATCAAGAATTGTAGGTTATTGGAACGTTTGATTATTGACAAAAAACCACGTTGCATTTACGTTAGATTTTGTCATTGATTAAACGCTCCAATAACCTACAATTCTTGGGGTTTTTTAATTCTGAATTTTGGAACGTTAGCAGTCTATCTGATTTTTGAATTACAGTTCAAACACGTTAACGACCAGTTTTTTTACACCTTCAGTTTTCGTCGGGAAGTGCATTATTTTGTTACTGTGTGTCAGATTTTAAACACAAACTGGTGTCAATGCTGGCATATTTTGCGCTGATTCCACACGACTTTGAAAACTTTGAAAACTACTTCCTTTTTTCAAAAAAGCAGAATCTTTAATGGTGCAATAAAACTCTCTGCCGAATATATTTCTAAAGCAATACTCACAGTCCTGTTTGTAAATTCTGAGGAATGAAATTTCAAATCAATTATTGGATCTTTGAATCTGAGATTTTTTTATGAAGATTGCATAGCTTTTCTTAACCGGTCATTAACTTGTTCTGAAGTTTAGAAGAGTATATTCGCTACTCCGAAACCTTTACGCTCGTTGATATGGTGGTCTGTTACAGACACTTGAGATTGCCACAAGTTCTCAAATGTCGTATAGTTGTGTTCTTTTATTCTACGTCGCCCGTCTTCGCAGCAACAGAAAACAACTCGTCAAATTGAGTTCGAGGATTTATTTAGCATTCCATACATACAACTGCACATCGTAGCAGAACTCAAATAGAAGCTTTTTTACATACAAATCGCGCTGGCATATATAGTAAATACTCAATCTCGAGAATATTCCAGACCGAACATGATACAACTACATTATACGAGCCATGCATGGACTAAACTAGCGACATTCTCTATGACGTACATCAAAAGCGCCGACGCACTTAATCCGAAGAACGCCACGAACTCACGACTAAAACAGCGTGGTAAACAACTTGTTTTGACAGGACTAGAAAGTTCACCTGCATTCTCGTCCAAGCATAAATATTGTGTTTACAAAATATAATATCGGTACTTTCCCACAAAGTACAAATAAGTCAACTACATACAACACACAAAACTGAACCAAAGCTCAGCAACGGTAGCGTTTCCTAACATGGTCAGACATGAAGCTCCCACATTTTTGTTTTTAAAGAAGAAGAAACAGTAAAAAAAACACTCATTGATTTTGTTAGGACATCGACCTAAAGTGGTCTTCAAGGCGCATTACAATGTCTTACAAAGTCCTCAATTTTTACCTGACGATATTTGTACTTTGTTTCCATGAATCCCCGGGGATGTGTCGATTTCCAGTTCACTTTTTTTTTCTCCGTAAATGGGTACAATAAAACCGCACTGAATCAATTTGTAAGACACACATCCACACATCTCCACACCCCACACACACACACACACACACATACACACACACAAACACACACATACAAAAACACACACACACACATACACAAACACACACACACAAACACACACACACACACACACACACACAAACACACACTCGCGCATGCACACACGCACACACGCACGCACGCACGAGAAAAAGATAGAGAAGAGAAAGACAGACAGGCAGACAGACAGACAGACAGAGACACAGAAACAGACATTGACAGAGAGGGAGTTAACGTAACTTTCTGCTTCCGCAACAATTCTCTGGCAATGAAGAGTCCTTTGATGGTCTTCAATCTCTCTGTGTGGAGATACATCACCACTAAACCCCCATGAGGGCTCTCCCAACGGAGCCCTTTCCTGGGACAAGCACTGACAAGAGTATTCACAAGCTTCTCAGCCTTGTGAAGTAGCAATCTGTTCTGCGCTGAATCGACCGGCGCACTGGGCGAGGGGAGCAGCAAAATTAATGCAGTCGGATGGGATTTTTTTTTGACAGTTCTGATTTTAAATTCCTGGAAGGTGTAAAAAGTATACTACCGCCGGAACTAAGCTTACTATTTAAACTGTGATTACTGCATCTTGACAATAACTTAAAACTCACGCGAAGACACTTTACGAAACAAAGGACTTGTCGTCTCCTTATTCAGCAATAGTGCAATCAATCAATCAATATCAATATGAGGCTTATATCGCGCGTATTCCGTGGGTACAGTTCTAAGCGCAGGGATTTTTTTAATTTTTTATTTTTTTTTAATGCAATTTATATCGCGCACATATTCAAGGCGCAGGGATTTATTTATGCCGTGTGAGATGGAATCTTTTTTACACAATACAGCACGCATTCACATCGGCCGGCAGATCGCAGCCATTTCGGCGCATATCCTACTTTTCACGGCCTATTATTCCAAGTCACACGGGTATTTTGGTGGACATTTTTATCTATGCCTATCAGGCATGGGAATTGTCCGCCGAACGGCGGATTTTCGCCGAAATTTGTGTTTGTTCCGCCGGAAAAGCAAAAGTGTCCGCCGAAAAAATAAAGGGGGGAGGCACACAAAAAAAGCACCGGTTACTTTTGCCTCAGCGCAAAAGCCCGCGAAAACTTTGTTCACGCGCTGCTACCGCCCGCCTCAGTTACTTGAACTTTGAGTGAAACAGCTCGCTGTTGATTCGCTGGCACGCTAATGGATTCGCGGGCACGCGACAGCATTGAACGCAGTGTACCAGTGAAAATGTCGATCGCGCGTGTTGTAAAACGTGGTCAAAGATTCGATGACACTGGATGCGCGAACAAATGGAAATGGGAGTGGGTGTCGGCTGTTGTGGAAGTGAATAGAGACAAACAGCACGTCGGCACCCAATTAGAAAAATTGATGTCCGTGGTTCAGCATGGTGCATCGTCACTCTGCAACACCTACCACAGGCGGAAGGTATCGTCCACTGGACTACTACTATCACAGAAAGACTACAAGGTACGTCACTCACCTTCGAGTCTTCTGTGTTCTTGGAGTCGCTTCCTGGGGAAAAATAGTGTTCAAGACGGTTTGCCTCTTCCTACAGTCTGTGTAAGGTCAAATAAATACAGTTGAATGATTGTTTGAACTGTATGTACCTTTAATTTTCAGCTTCCGTCCCTTGCAGGTTGTTTTTAACCATCATTTGGACGAATCTTCGTTTGCGAGCCGCTAATTTCCACTCGGCGTCAAACTCATGCATCCGCACCGAATATGCATACCAGCGCTCATTGGTCTAAAAAATTTGTAAATATTGTGCAGGAACCACGGGAAAATAATCTTTGAATATCCTGTTATTAACCAATGAGCGCTGGTATGCATATGCATGAGTTTAACAAATTTCAACCATATAATACATGTAAATATTCTTTTTCTTCAAAAAAATCAAAAATTGGTACTAAAAACTCTGATTCTAAAAACAGAATTTAATGGCAAACTTGGAGCTCAGATGACACCAGATTGCACCATCTGGGTTCTTTGGAGAGAAAAAAATTCCGGACCCCCCTAGTAAGGCTAGGCGCTTCGCGCCGTCGACTTGACGCTTCGCGTCTTCAGTTAAAAATTTTCAGCCTTTTTTACAATTTTCAATTCCCATGCCTGGCCTATACAATTTTGCCAGGAAAGACCCTTTTGTCAATCGTGGGATCTTTAACGTGCACACCCCAATGTAGTGTACACGAAGGGACCTCGGTTTTTCGTCTCATCCGAAAGACTAGCACTTGAACCCACCACCTAAGTTAGGAAAGGAGGGAGAACATTGCTAACGCCCTGACCCAGGGTCGAACTCGCAACCTCTCGCTTCCGAGCGCAAGTGCGTTACCACTCGGCTGTCTTTTAATGAAAAGTAACTTTTTAAGCGGGGGGTGGGGGAAGGGGTGGGGGAAGACAATACCACTTTACACATACAGACGAGCACACACACAGACAAACAGCTTGGTGGCTTAAAAATTAATTAATGACTTTAGTCATTAAAAATCTGAAAATTGTAATTAAAATGGTTTTTTTATAAAACGATCCAAATTTACGTTTATCTTATTCTTCATCATTTTCTGATTCCTTCTTCTTCTTCTTCGTCGTTTGTGGGCTGAAACTCCCACGTACACTCGTGTTTTTTGCACGAGTGGAATTTTACGTGTATGACGGTTTTTTACCCCGCCATTTAGGCAGCCATACGCCGTTTTCGGAGGAAGCATGCTGGGTATTTTCGTGTTTCTATAACCCACCGAACTCTGACATGGATTACAGGATCTTTTTCGTGCGCACTTGGTCTTGTGCTTGCGTGTACACACGGGGGTGTTCGGACACCGAGGAGAGTCTGCACACAAAGTTGACTCTGAGAAATAAATCTCTCGCCGAACGTGGGGACGAACTCACGCTGACAGCGGCCAACTGGATACAAATCCAGCGCGCTACCGACTGAGCCACGTCCCCGGCCCTTCTGATTCCAAAAACATATAAATATGTTATATTTGGATTAAAAACAAGCTCTGAAAATTAAAAATATAAAAATTATGATCAAAATTAAATTTCCGAAATCGATTTAAAAACAATTTCATCTTATTCCTTGTGGGTTCCTGATTCCAAAAACATACAGATATGATATGTTTGGATTAAAAACACGCTCAGAAAGTTCAAACGAAGAGAGGTACAGAAAAGCTAGCGTGCTATGCAGCACAGCGAAACCACTACAGGCTCGTCAGTGAAAAAATGCAGTGCGTTCAGTTTCATTCTGTGAGTTCCACCGCTTGACTAAATGTAGTAATTTTGCCTTACGCGACTTGTTCTTCGGGAGGATTGATGATTCACATTCTTCCTACCGATGTATTTTTTTTCAGGTAGCATCTCGCACGACCAACAAATATTTTGCCTGGAATAACACAAATACGACGTAAGCCCTCCATATTTCATTGTTGACGTACCTATTTAGATATTCGTTAAAATACGGGATGAAAAACTAGTTCTGATGAACTAGGTCTTAGTGAAAAAGTGCTATATTTAATTTTAGCGAGATATAAGATCAACCTCAAGGCCTAGCCTATTTCTGAAATATATGTGGCAGTAAAATGTAGGACAAAGCTCGGCGTAGCTCGAGGGGCGAGTATAAAAAAATACAAGGCATCTGGTTTTTTTTTTATCACTGGTAAAAAGTATAATAGGTATGCAAATAAATACTACAGGATTCTGCAATAAGAAGTGTAAAAGTTACTTCGTGGAAGCAAACTGTTGCACCTTATCATACAGATATTGATGTTTTGTAGAATGTGATCTGTAAGGTATAATTGCAGAAATAGCTGTTTTGCAAATGTTTTCTTTTTAACCTTTCTTTCTTTCTTTATTTGGTGTTTAACGTCGTTTTCAACCACGCTTTTTAACCTGAATTTTATACTTTTTTCTGATGATGTTTATTTTTTCAAATTGCTAAAATTTGTGCGATTCCTGGTTTTGCGAGCGTTAAAACAGCTGAACCTCCAATGAGGCAAACATGTATATAGTGACACTACATTCCTAGAATACTGTTACAGGGATGTTGTTAAGATGTATTTTTTTCAGCAATTTTTCCGAAATTACCACAAAAGGTTTCGGCATTTTTTGGAAATAAGGCAGTTGTTGTCGGCAGATTTGCCAAAATGATGGCAAAGTGTTTGAAGATTTCAAATACGTTTCGGCTTTTTGCCGGGGGAAAAAATCACGCCATTGGACATCCCTGCTTGCAACCGTGATAAAGTGATAAGGAAATTACGGTCGCGCTGAAGATAAAATAGCGTGCGGCAATTTGCACCCACTTAGCAGCTATCCTCACATCTGCTTGTGTACGGATTTGGTACAACGCTGTTGACTCTAGCGCTGGTAAGGCCCGGCCCGGCGCTCACCTATGTAACTTCAGCAGGACAGACGACGCACTGCAGATTATCCCAGCCCGCTACACGTTGCGTGAAAGGAAAACAGGCCAAGTACTCGTCATAATCCCTATTGCAGCATCAATAATATGCAGTGCGTCGTCTGTGCCGTTGAAACTGCGCAGGTATATTCTGCCCTTAATACACACAACGTGCCGCACGTGCGGATGTACTTCAAACCAGCTTATATATTATGTACAAAACTGAGGCTTTTCGTGCGTAATAATACCTATTGCTATAACTAGCTACAGAGGATTATCGTTTGACGTCGGCAGTCAGCGAAATGCCGAAAATTAGTTCAAATCGCCGAAAATGTTGCCGTCCTTTTGGCAGAAAAGGTCACTTCGAAATATTGTAACGGTGGGGGGTTAGATTATGCCAAGGACTGCTAAAAGCAAAAGGACATTTTTACGGTCATTTTGGCAAATTTGCACTGGAACATAAATCCCAGCAGCATATCTCTGTGTACCTCATGTCTGAAGCAGTTGAATCTCAACGGCGTTTATCAGTTTAATCATTGAAATAAATTTGGAGCAAACACACTGTTCAATAACGAGGCCGGATAGATTGGACAAAATCAGATAGCACAAACCCATTGCAAATTGCAATTGACAGAGTTCAGGTAACAGTGTGTGTTTCGCAGAATCGATAGCTAAGGACACACACAAACCCCCATTAAAAAGCACTGAGTGTGCAAACACGGGCTTCATTAGTGATATCAGCGCGCGCCAGGTCACTAGGTGCAGTTGATGAAAATACCTGATCGGCTTCACTCGGATGCAGCAGAGAAAACAACTTTAAGTTTTTTGTTACCATCAAGCACAAATACAGATTTGGATTTACACTTTTTGCTCAGTTTTGCGCCTCTAAAACTAAAATTATGACCTCTCCGCCGATCTCGCCCTAAACAGAGTTTCGCCGCCTTAGCGCGCAGCATTCAAAATTTAGTGAAAAAAAGCATAGGCAGCCATACGCGGCTTTCGGAGGAGGAGTGTCCTTTGTTAAACATATACCCAGACACCGCTCCCCCCCCCCCCCCCCCCCCCGCTCCCCTTTTCACTCTGCGAGAACGTGAATAGGCTAAGGCCCCCCAAAAAATAGTCTGTTTACGGTAACCCGACCGACCCTATTTTTTTCGCGCGACCCTAGACTTTTTTTTGGCATTTGGGAAGAAAAAAAAAAGTTGGTTTTTTTGCAAAATAACGTAAAAATATGGTTTTTTGGAGGAAAAAAAAAATCCCGACCTACCGACCCTATTTTTTTGGCCTATGTTACCGTAAACAGACCAATTTTTTTTTTGCCTAAATGACGTTCAGCAAACTTGACCTCAGAACGTTGGGGAAAAAAGCCGTCTTTTGTTACTCGCACAAATAAAACAATGGATTTGCAGTTCTGCTAAGCAACACACATTTAAATTTAAATGATTTAAGTCCTAGCCACTGATCTTGCCCTGAACAGGTTTTATTTTTAAAGTTGTGTTACTTTGCCGAAGAAGAAAAAACATTAAAAAAAAATGTGACAGTATTCTTAATTAATATAACTATCGTATCACTATATACAGGTTCGACTCACTAGAGCTGCAGCTTTTTCACACTACTCCTTAATTCATTGTTAGGTATTACATGGCAAGTCCGACATGACCGGTACCCCCCCCCCCCCCCCTGAAATCGCACAGCCACCCCCCCCCCCGACCCCTCCATCATCTAAAAACAAATGCATATAACAAGAATCAACAAGTCGCGTAAGGCGAAAATACAATATTTAGTCAAGTAGCTGTCGAACTCACAGAACGCAATGCCATTTTTCAGCAAGACCGTATACTCGTAGCATCGTCAGTCCACCGCTCATGGCAAAGGCAGTGAAATTGACAAGAAGAGCGGGGTAGTAGTTGCGCTAAGAAGGATAGCACGCTTTTCTGTACCTCTCTTTGTTATATTTAGTCAAGTTTTGACTAAATATTTTAACATCGAGGGGGAATCGAAACGAGGGTATGGTGTATGTGCGTCTGTCTGTGTGTGTGTGTGTGTAGAGCGATTCAGACTAAACTACTGGACCGATCTTTATGAAATTTGACATGAGAGTTCCTGGGTATGAAATCCCCGAACGTTTTTTTTCATTTTTTTGATAAATGTCTTTGATGACGTCATATCCGGCTTTTCGTGAAAGTTGAGGCGGCACTGTCACGCCCTCATTTTTCAACCAAATTGGTTGAAATTTTGGTCAAGTAATCTTCGACGAAGCCCGGGGTTCGGTATTGCATTTCAGCTTGGTGGCTTAAAAATTAATTAATGACTTTGGTCATTAAAAATCTGAAAATTGTAAAAAAAAATAAAAATTTATAAAACGATCCAAATTTACGTTTATCTTATTTTCCATCATTTGCTGATTCCAAAAACATATAAATATGTTATATTCGGATTAAAAACAAGCTCTGAAAATTAAATATATAAAAATTATTATCAAAATTAAATTGTCCAAATCAATTTAAAAACACTTTCATCTTATTCCTTGTCGGTTCCTGATTCCAAAAACATATAGATATGATATGTTTGGATTAAAAACACGCTCACAAAGTTAAAACAAAGAGAGGTACAGAAAAGCGTGCTATCCTTCTTAGCGCAACTACTACCCCGCTCTTCTTGTCAATTTCACTGCCTTTGCCATGAGCGGTGGACTGACGATGCTACGAGTATACGGTCTTGCTGAAAAATGGCAGCTACTTGACTTAATATTGTATTTTCGCCTTACGCGACTTGTTTTAACTTTCTGAGCGTGTTTTTAATCCAAACATATCATATCTATATGTTTTTGGAATCAGGAACCGACAAGGAATAAGATGAAAGTGTTTTTAAATTGATTTGGACAATTTAATTTTGATAATAATTTTTATATATTTAATTTTCAGAGCTTGTTTTTAATCCGAATATAACATATTTATATGTTTTTGGAATCAGCAAATGATGGAGAATAAGATAAACGTAAATTTGGATCGTTTTATAAATTTTTATTTTTTTTTACAATTTTCAGATTTTTAATGACCAAAGTCATTAATTAATTTTTAAGCCACCAAGCTGAAATGCAATACCGAAGTCCGGGCTTCGTCGAAGATTACTTGACCAAAATTTCAACCAATTTGGTTGAAAAATGAGGGCGTGACAGTGCCGCCTCAACTTTCACGAAAAGCCGGATATGACGTCATCAAAGACATTTATCAAAAAAATGAAAAAAACGTTCGGGGATTTCATACCCAGGAACTCTCATGTCAAATTTCATAAAGATCGGTCCAGTAGTTTAGTCTGAATCGCTCTACACACACACACACACACAGACACACACACAGACACACGCACATACACCACGACCCTCGTTTCGATTCCCCCTCGATGTTAAAATATTTAGTCAAAACTTGACTAAATATAAAAAACAAGACAGGTAGGTAGTTGGCACGTTTGTTATTGACAAAACGATACGTTACATTTACATTTACAAATATATCGACCCAACGGTCTTTCAAGTGCACAGACTTTACAAACAGTATTGATTTGTCAATAACAAACGTTCCAACAACCTACCTTTCTTGTTTTTTTATACTGAATTTTTTAACGTTGGCAGTCTCTTTGTTTTGGGATTTGCATATGACAAGGTTTCGATTCGTGATGAGGCCCTCTTGGGACCAATGAAAAATACTACAGATTACATTATCAATAAATGATTCCTTCAAAAATCAAGTTGAAGCATGCTTTCAAGGCGTACGATGTTGTTGTTGAACGAAACATGACCGTGCAGAGATGACAGAACGAACTTTTGCATGTTTAATCTAATTGAAAAGCAGATTAAATTGTAATCGTATTCCCGATGCAGATTGCCTATCAGCATAACATGCACGTGGAGTGCGTAGCTCGTGGTGAACAATACCTCTTTCATTGATTTTTTCCTGCATAGAAGAAACGCATTTGCGATTTTGACAGTCTTTTCGATTACAGGGCTCGCATTTGTCAATAACGAACTCAAAATAGCACAGCAAACACAGGAGGCCACCGTGACAAACAAGAAACTGAGAATGTGTGTTGGAATGCATGCGTCAAATTTAAGCAGGTATGTTTGCTTAGTTTGTGGTGTGTCGCACCCTCTTTACAGTGTCGCAGGACTTTGCGTCATAGAGTATGAACTTAGGTATCTAGGGTGTAGGAACTGCACTTCTTTTCTTTTTTTTGCGACGTACCCAAGCCGGTTTTGCAAAGAGACTATTTAGTGACAAATTTCATGTGTGTTTTAAATGTGAAGCTATCAAAACCTAACGGGTGTTGCGGTCGTTTATTTCCGTGTTTTATTGGAAGAACAAAACCAAGTTTCATTCTTTGAATCTTTAATATAAAAACAGATAGACTGCTGACGTTCCAGAATCAAGAATTCAAAAACAAGAAAGGTTAGTTATTGGCACGTTTGATTTTTGACCCAAGAGTTGTCTTTATTGTAATTTGTCTTGTTTTGTCCAAAAATAAAACGTTCCTATAAGTGACTTTTCTTGGTATTTGACTTTGAGATTTTTGAATCATTTTTGAGAACAACCTCATCATCTTTTGCCCCTAGACAATCTACAGTGTTGATGCCCGCATCTACGGTAGGTACACTTAGCTGGCTTAGCGACACAATGGTCACAACAGAGCGGGAAATAACGAGCAAAAAACAAGAACGCAAAGGCCTGCTTCTGGCACTACTAGGAATCTGATCCCAGATAGCTAAAGTGCCGTTCACATGGCAGACTTTCTGCCAACTTTTTTCTAACTTCCGAGCGGTTTTAGTCGGCGCCAAGTCAAATCAAAATCGCTGCCAATGTGAACAACGCAAACGCTCAAACAAGTTTAAAGCGGCGATTCTCGGCAAACTTGAAGGCCAGTTCAACTATCGGAGCTACTTCCTAATGCGAGAAGAGCAGTTTGGTTATAGCTAACCATTCGGTAAGCCCATTAAAAAAAAATCTGCGCAAAATCTGCACCAAGTCACGGCCGATTCGAGCATCCCTCAACTGAGTTTTGTAGTCGCTGCTAAATCTGGCCTAAATCGAACCTAAATCGTTGGGACCGTTTAAATGTCAAACTTTTCGCCCGACTTGGCTTCAACAACTCGGGAGCGATTTCAAACCAACAAAAGTTTGTGAAAAGTTGGTTGAAAGTCTGCCATGTGAACGGCACTTAACACACCGTCTCCGGAATATGTTCAGTTGACAAAGGAATGATAGCTTTATTATGTACAGGCATTAGACAGTTCAACTCTGCTACATCTGGCCTTGGAAACATAGTACACCTACGTACACAGGCATACTAACAAGCTAAGCTGTATCCAGTTAGCACTAATTTGATATAACTCAGTCGGGTTTTATGGCTTGTGAAATAGCTGCTTTCCCTTCTTTTTACTTGCTTTTCCGTAGTAGCACTGAGGCAAGCTACACGTGGCATTTTAGGCTTGCCTCAGAGTTTCTGTGGAAACAAGGAAAAGCAACTCTTTCTTGGCCCATAAAAATTTGACAGTGTTATTTCTGAACATCTTCTATTCCAGGTCTGAACAGCCGTACGGTTCCTGAGCAAGGTTGCATTTTAAATTGACCAATGAACTAAAACTACGGAAACTACCAGGTAGGCAAAAGTAATATTTTCCCCGTGAATCAGGAGGCAGGTTGGAACATTGACATCCTCTTACGTTTGCAGGAGCAGAAAGAACTAACAAACCAAACTGTCACTAATCGCGTCAAGATCGAGCTATAAAGTTCCGTTTCGGGGTTGTAATTATGTGATAACACACCAGGATCACATTAAAATACGTGTTTGAGCACTCTGTCGTTCACATTTGAAATGGTTGTCTTTGCGGTGGTGTTTCTAGACTGGCATTTCTCCACTCTTCCCGCCGCTGTACTCTCTGGTTTGAACTGTGCACGACGAAGGGGGATACAAATACAATTCAATAACATAAGATACAACACAGCACAGCACAACACAATACAATACAACACAATACAATACAGTACAATACAAGGCAGGGCAGGGCCAGGCAAGGCAATTAAGGCAGAACAATACAATTTAAGACAATATAATCCAAGACAATATAATCCAAGACGATACAATCCAATGCAATGCAATGCAATGCAATACAATACAATACAATACAATACAATACAATACAATACAATACAATGCAATACCATACAATGCAATACCATACCATACAATACAATACAATGCAACATTATTGTCTGTTATGTCACAGGCAACAATTTTTGACCTGAAGCAGTCCCAAAACATAGCCAGCATGATTGTACCGTATTAGCGGGAAACAACCGAATCAGACATATCTAGCGCACCAAAACTAATATGCTGTCTCACGCGCACCGATTTCAGTCTTGGCCAACACGAGATCAGCTGACAAGGTTATACTGAACTGCAGCCTCACGTCCAGACAGTGTCCGATGATATTATTACCTTGGAAGGCGCTACACTTTCCTGCACGATTCTCAGTTGTCGCGACGCCGTAAAACAATGGCACATGATTATTTGAAAAATGCCACTCCTGCAGATTTGCTTGTCCACGTAGATTTGCAAGTGATAACAAGGTTAATGTCCGATTTGACCCTTTACTGTCCTTTTGTCAGCTTCTGTTTCACGGAATCTTTAATTGAATTTGTGTGAACGCACGGTCAGAAAGTGGGGGGAGGGGGGGAGGGGGTCGAGAGTGTGTAAAGACAGGCATAACAATCCTGATGCAACCAGATTCCACCAGGTATATTTTGCAATAGTAACCTCCAGGTAAATAAAAAAAACACAACTTGGCAAACAAATCAAGCTGGATTTTTTTTCTTCAAGATACGTACTTGTATAACAACTGTGGTCGTTTTCACCATGTTGCATGGTCAGGTACTTTACACTTCAACATTGACTCATAAGAAGTGAAAGCGCATCCTTAATTATCTCGTGTAAACACTTTCAGTTGTGATGCTCATTCCCCAAAGTATCCAAAAATACATGGAAATGGAATGGAAAGGACAGCCTAGTAAGCTCTCTGCTAACAAGTTAAGCGCCGTTCACATGGCAGACTTTCAACCAACATTAGATGGTTTGAAGTCGTTCAGGAGTCGGAGACTAAGTCGGCGAAAAGTCTTCTAGGTGAACTGAACCGACGACGTAATTCCGATTTTGTTCAGATTTAGCAGGGACTTGAAAACTCAGTCGGCTGAGCGCTGCTCGACTCCTCAGCGATTTACAAGCGACTTGCGGCAGACTTTTATCATCGCGCTTCCCGGTTTGGTTAGGTTTAGCCGGAAAATAACGAATGCGACCGGACAAGCCTGAATGTGCAAGCCAGCTGAGAATCGTTAATCAAGACTGGTCTAGAAGGGTTAGCGCAGTTCACATGGGCAGCATCTCTCTGACAAAAATAGTTTGAACGTTGGTGGAAAGCTGGTTGTAAGTCAGCTATGTGAACAGCACTTTAGGCGCACGGCAAAACTAGAGAGACGATATCTCATCAAATTTGCAAGCGTTTTGCCCGACAATTTAGACTTGCACGTTTTGGCACACATAATCGAATCAGGGCGCATACATTATTCACACTCGCCCAAAGAAGCAGTCGGGCCGTGGACTTGTGGTTTGTGTTTAAACTAGATGGAGTTTCATGGCAACGTATCCACTATTATTTTACGCAAAAGTAGAGTTTATTGCAATATTTCAAAACACTAATTCATGTACAAATGTGTTTGCAAACAACCATATTTTCTTTCAATTGCCCCCCTACCCCTCCCTCTCACCAACCGCTGTTTTTTTTTTTATGTAACTTCATCTACTGATTTTCTCGCGTAGTTTGATGATAATTATGTGTATGGTGTATATCTGTGAAATCTGTCGGCATGACCTGGTTGGGTAATATGACCGTGAGACAGCTAACTGTGACGTTATTAATTATGCAAAGTTTTCTCTCCGGAACATCACGAAGGCACTCTCTTGGTTCGCACGAGCACAGCACGCTAGAGCTATTTCCTCTGTCAATGACGCGGGTATTTTTGGACTTGTTTCCAGACAGTGTGCCTTTTCTTTCTCTTTAAAACAATTGTGCCTTCGCCTTTGCTTCATAATTTTTTAAACAGTTTTACTCCAGTTAAGATCACTTCTCGAGCGTGTCTCTTTCTTTTTAACCACCGGCCATGATCGATTGGTATGGTTGGCTGTGCTCGCCAAAATATTTAAAATATCGGGTTATTTTATTTTATTTATTTTTATTTTTTCAGCCTTCCCGTTTGTGGCAAAGGACGTTTGTCTTTTGCTAAACGTTCGTTGTCCCTCTGTCTCTCTGTCCCTCTGTCTCTTCGTGCTTTCAGAACTAAACTAAAGAGAGAGAGAGAGAGAGAGAGAGAGAGAGAGAGAGAGAGAGAGAGAGAGAGAGAGAGAGAGAGAGAGAGAGAGAGAGAGAGAGAGAGAGAGAGAGAGAGAACGAAACTTATGACGTTTGGATGTGACGTTTTACATGACGAATTTTTTCTTTTCTTTTTTTAATCAAGAATGTTACGTCATTGTTTGCTTACAATACATTCATTTCACTGAAGAAGGGCGTGGCCCGAAAGTCTTTGGAACTTGGTGTTTACTGTGTGTTTTTTCTAATTATATTTAGTCAAGTTTTGACTAAATATTTTAACATCGATGGGGAATCGAAACGAGGGTCGTGGTGTATGTGCGTGTGTGTGTGTGTGTGTGTGTGTGTGTGTCTGTGTGTCTGTGTGTGTGTGTGTGTGTAGAGCGATTCAGACTAAACTACTGGACCGATCTTTATGAAATTTGACATGAGAGTTCCTGGGTATGAAATCCCCATACGTTTTTTTCATTTTTTTGATAAATGTCTTTGATGACGTCATATCCGGCTTTTCGTGAAAGTTGAGGCGGCACTGTCACGCCCTCATTTTTCAACCAAATTGGTTGAAATTTTGGGCAAGTAATCTTCGACGAAGCCCGGACTTCGGTATTGCATTTCAGCTTGGTGGCTTAAAAATTAATTAATGACTTTGGTCATTAAAAATCTGAAAATTGTAAAAAAAAATAAAAATTTATAAAACGATCCAAATTTACGTTTATCTTATTCTCCATCATTTGCTGATTCCAAAAACATATAAATATGTTATATTCGGATTAAAAACAAGCTCTGAAAATTAAATATATAAAAATTATTATCAAAATGTTTTTTTCGAAATCAATTTAAAAACACTTTCATCTTATTCCTTGTCGGTTCCTGATTCCAAA
This sequence comes from Littorina saxatilis, assembly GCF_037325665.1. Taxonomy (NCBI): domain Eukaryota; kingdom Metazoa; phylum Mollusca; class Gastropoda; order Littorinimorpha; family Littorinidae; genus Littorina; species Littorina saxatilis. The sequence continues at coordinate 13,681,416 of NC_090261.1, read as the reverse complement.
AACATATAGATATGATATGTTTGGATTAAAAACACGCTCAGAAAGTTAAAACGAAGAGAGGTACAGAAAAGCGTGCTATCCTTCTCAGCGCAAGTACTACCCCGCTCTTCTTGTCAATGTCACTGCCTTTGCCGTGCGCGGTGGACTGACGATGCTACGGTCTTGCTGCGTTGCATTGCGTTCAGTTTCATTCTGTGAGTTCGACAGCTACTTGACTAAATATTGTATTTTCGCCTTACGCGACTTGTTCAGAACTATGTGAGAATTCGCACTTGAACCAGGCACACTGCTCCGCTGTTATTTATGAGAAGTCTTTTTAAGATTTCAAGTTCAAATATTCATGGAAGGTTCCGCTACACATGTGTTGATGGTAGCCTACATGTACAATGAATAAAGTCGTGAACTTCTCACACTTGAACAGTTAAATTGAGGTCTGTACGAAGAACTGACAGACTATGACTACACACATCAGCGGTTGCACTCAGTGGTGTGAACAACTGATGTATAAATGTCATTGTTGCACTGAAGGTGGTTGTGTTCCTTGACGAAGAATGAGAGATTATTTTTCCCCCCATTATTTCCTTCAATAATGTTATTCAATCCTCTGTGTTTTGTAAACCGATGTGACCAAACCTGTGAGAAGCATAGCTCCTTGGTAAGCCCTGATCACTCAGTAACAGCAACCACCAAACAAAACGTTTGCAATTGCAATAACTGTATTTTGAAACAGGAACAAACAAGTTCTGTCACGTATTTCAAATCGGCGGGACTGACCGATTCACGATCTATTTCTGGTACAGTCCAACCTGTCTTTAGCGACCATCCAAGGTACCGACAAAGATCGTTATAGACAGGTGATCGTTACGGAAAGGTGGATGATATTGGGGGGGGGGGGGTGGGGATCGGCGGGGAACTTTGGGGATGGTCGTTGTGGACAAGAGGCCGTTATCAAGGGGTGGTCACCATGACAGGTTCGGCTGCAGTTTCAGATTGTAACCAGTACGATACCGGAGTGTGAAAACGATTGTATCACTAATGCATTAGTGGGAGTGCTTTTAGAAACTCTGAATAGGGTCAAGGCTTTCTGTCCTTTCCAGAGGTGAACACTATGCGGAGCCACGTGTTTCTGGGTCTCATTATTCATCATTACGATACTTACAGGGAGCAAATCCTGGCAGAGCATATCGACATGGTAAAGCATAGATCTGTAGCAATCTCTGGGTAAAGGATATGTACACAACGAGGTTCGTCTCAAACGCCGTGAGGGCGTACACATGTCTCTCTCATCCTCGGCGATACGGCATGGACCGATGATTATCAGAATGATGTCTCTCTCACAAGGAGGTTTAACATTTTTGTGCATAATAAAGTGTATTCAGTCAATGTTAAAAAAAAATCTTATAGTGAACAAGAAAAGCAACAACAAAATATGTTTTAAATGTTTGCCAATGGAGGCTTCTTCGGGACAATATTAAGGAAAACAAGTCGCGTAAGGCGAAAATACAATATTTAGTCAAGTAGCTGTCGAACTCACAGAATGAAACTGAACGCAGCAAGACCGTATACTCGTAGCATCGTCACTCCACCGCCCGTGGCAAAGGCAGTGCCCGTGGAATTGACAAGAAGAGCGGGGTATTCGTTGCGCTAAGAAGGATAGCACGCTTTTCTGTACCTCTCTTCGTTTTAACTTTCTGAGCGTGTTTTTAATCCAAACATATCATATCTATATATTTTTGGAATCAGGAACCGACAAGGAATACGATGAAAGTGTTTTTAAATTGATTTCGAAAAAAAAAAATTGATAATAATTTTTATATATTTAATTTTCAGAGCTTGTTTTTAATCCAAATATAACATATTGATATGTTTTTGGAATCAGCAAATGATGGAGAATAAGATAAACGTAAATTTGGATCGTTTTATAAATTTTTAATTTTTTTTACAATTTTCAGATTTTTAATGACCAAAGTCATTAATTAATTTTTAAGCCACCAAGCTGAAATGCAATACCGAACCCCGGGCTTCGTCGAAGAGTACTTGACCAAAATTTCAACCAATTTGGTTGAAAAATGAGGGCGTGACAGTGCCGCCTCAACTTTCACGAAAAGCCGGATATGACGTCATCAAAGACATTTATCAAAAAAATGAAAAAAACGTTCGGGGATTTCATACCCAGGAACTCTCATGTCAAATTTCATAAAGATCGGTCCAGTAGTTTAGTCTGAATCGCTCTACACACACACACACACAGACACACACACAGACACACACACGCACACACGCACATACACCACGACCCTCGTTTCGATTCCCCCTCGATGTTAAAATATTTAGTCAAAACTTGACTAAATATAAAGAAAGAACAAAACTTGACTAAATATAAAAAGTAAAAGCAAATAGCTTTGACTAGAGTTATTCCCCTCTACCATTTGGTTTTATTTGTCCCTCTCTTTTTCAGTTTTGGTTCACTGCTATTTAAAAAAAAAGTAAGTTGGTTTCCATAGTTTACTTTCTTTCCTCTCTTTTCCTCTCCTTCCCGAAATGTTGTCCTGAAGAAGCCTCCGTGGGCGAAAATGTGACACCTGATTTGTGCTGTCGTTGTGTCTTTTAACAAAAAAATTCTTTTTAATTGTTTGTCTCCCAAGTGGTCAGGTTTTTTTTTCTTTTTCTTCTCTGTTTTGATTTTTAAAAAAGTTGTTGTCATCTAAAGCTCGGGGTCTTTCCCAGACATCTAAAATTAGCTCTCTCCTTCAAAGAAGCAGCATAGTCCTTGGTTTGGCCGGTGTATGAACTTACATCACACCTTCCCAACCTTGCTCTGCTGGGAATCGAACTAATAAGCGAAAGCTCGGACAAATCGATGCAAACACGGTTATGAGCTGACAAGGGCCGGACCAAGTTCGTTTGAGGGGGGGGGGGGGGGGGGGGTTCCAAGTGAAGGCAGGGGCCGCTGAGGCCCCGTTGGGGTGCAGGGGCAATCAAAATTACACATTTACAACAGTAACAAAATACTTCAGATATTCATTTACCATAGTGGTTCAGTGGAATAATCCCAAAGACATATATGCCTAGTAAATAAGTCTGACATTTTTTTTTACATTTAGTCAAGTTATGACTAAATGTTTTAACATAGAGGGGGGAATCGAGACGAGGGTCGTGGTGTATGTGTATATGTGTGTGTGTGTGTGTGTGTGTGTGTGTGTGTGTGTGTGTGTGTGTGTGTGTGTGTGTGTGTGCGCGTGTGTGTGTAGAGCGATTCAGACTAAATTACTGAACCGATCTTTATGAAATTTGACATGAGAGTTCCTGGGTATGATATACCCAGATTATTTTTCATTTTTTTTATAAATGTCTTTTATGACGTCATATCCGGCTTTTTGTAAAAGTTGAGGCGGCACTGTCACACCTTCATTTTTCAATCAAATTGATAGAAATTTTGGCCAAGCAATCTTCGACAAAGGCCGAACTTCGGAATTGCATTTGAGCGTGTAGGATTAAAAATTAATTAGTGACTTTGGTCATTAAAAATCTGAAATTGTAATTAAAATTCTTTTTTTATAAAACGATCCAAAATTACTTTTATTTTATTCTTCATCATGTTCTAATTCCAAAAACATATAAACATGCTATATTCGGATTAAAAACAAGCTCTGAAAATTAAAAATATAAAAATTATGATTAAAATTAAATTTCCGAAATCGTTTTAAAAACAATTTCATCTTATTCCTTGTCGGTTCCTGATTCCAAAAACATATTGATATGATATGTTTGGATTACAAGCACGCTCAGAAAGTTAAAACGAAGAGAGGTACAGTAAAGCGTGCTATGCAGCACAGCGCATCCGCTACCGCGCTAAACATGTGCAGGCTCGTCACTTTCACTGCCTTTTGCACTAGCGGCGGACTACGGTCATTGTGAAAAATGCAGTGCGTACAGTTTCATTCTGTGAGTACCACAGCTTGACTAAATGTAGTAATTTCGCCTTACGCGACTTGTTTTCTTTTCTCTGAGAGGTGCATCGGAACCCAGGAACCCCCCCCCCCCCCCCCCCCCCAGATCCGGCCCTGCTGACCCTTGTGTACGGGGTGTATGGCAGTTTCTCGGGGCGACAGAAGCGTTCATTGGTTTCCGTACATTACCCCAACTGCTTTAAAGGTACACACTCCTTGTAACGCAGCCCATCATGTCAGCCACCACAGATAAGTCCAGGCTTTTTACATGGGATCAGAGCATTCATCCACTTGCATATATACCAAAGTTGAACTGCCTGGCTACTTTCAGCGCAGAGTGGGACTTTTTTGTTGTTGAATTTAATTTTGTAACTGACACCAATGTTAATTAACATGATTGAATTAATTCAGAGAATTTTTTTTTTAAGTCGTCTCTGTTCAGAATGAAGACAGACTGCTAAGTTTTGGTATTTGTTGCTTTCATTCTGTGTGAAAGCTTTGACATATCTCTTTGATGGCCGGTGGACTTGATCGCTCGCATGGTCGGGAATTTGTGTTTAAAGTTACACTCTCAGAAATCAGAGTAATCTCCATTGGTCCAAATTCCGGTGACATCTTTCTTAACGACTACAGTGTCGTTTACGATAGCTGTGTTTTTGAGAATTAAAAAAAACAAGAATGGTCAGTTGCTTGTACGTTTTAATTTAAAAATTAAAACTTTACAGAAATTTACCATTTTCGTCTTTTTACATTTAGTCAAGTTTTGACTAAAGTGTTTTAACGTAGAGGGGGGAATCGAGACGAGGGCCGTGGTGTATGTGTGTGTGTGTGTGTGTGTGTAGAGCGATTCAGAGAAAACTACTGGACTAATGTTCATGAAACTTGACATGAGAGATCCTGAGTATGGTACCTCCAGACGTTTTTTAAATTTTTTTGATAAATGTCTTTGATGACGTCATATCCGGCTTTTCGTGAAAGTTGAGGCGGCACTGTCACGCTCTCATTTTTCAACCAAATTGGTTGAAATTTTGGTCAAATAATCTTCGACAAAGCCCGGACTTTGGTTTTGCATTTCGGCTTGAAGGCTTAAAATTTAATTAATGAGTTTGCTCATTAAAGTTGTCATTAAAATCGATTTTTCGCAAACAGATTTAAAATTGATTGCATCGTATTCTTCATCACATTTTGAATCTAAAAATATTACATATGTCATGTTTACTCTTAAAATGTGATCATAATTAACGAAAATAGATTAATTAGTCTTACGATTAAAATTTAAGAAAACGATCCAAAAATAATTTCATCTTATTCTTTATCATTTCCTGATTCCAAAAACATATAGATATGATAGGTTGTATTCAAAACAAGCTCAGAAAGTTAACAAGAATACAGAAAAGCGCGCTTTCCTTCTTAGCACAATACGCTACCGCGCTAATCTGGCGTGTCAATATCACTACGTTTTGCACGTGGAAGGTGAGCGATTTCCTTCACGCGGGGATTGACGAAGCGGCTGTACTGTCTTGGTGAAAAAATACAGTGCGTTCAGTTTCATTCTGTGAGTTCGACAGCTTCACAAAATGTAGTAATTTCGCCTTACGCGACTTGTTTATTCTTGATTTTAAAACGTCAGCAGTCTTCCTGTTTATGGATTTGTGTGTATTACTATGTCACGCCTTTCATTTGTTAGATCTTCAAAGATCTTTGTATATAGTCCACCAATTCGATATTTTGTCTCTAAGAGCACATTCATAAGTTTATTTTGTCGTGCTCCTTTACTAAAACATACATTTCATGGCTTTGTATACATTGTATTTGAATACACCACTGTTTAAACCAAAGATCTTTGTAATGTCCACCATTATGCAAATGTGTGTAATTTAGTATTGTTTTGGTCACGTAAAATAAGTATTTGTTTGAGTGCGTGTCCTGGTTGTATTCTCTCAGTTGTTTCATGTGATGAATTTTGAATAATTTTTTTTTTAAACCAAAGAAAGAACTCCGCAATTAGAGAGCTCGGTCAGTCTTTAAGACAAACGTCGGTTTCGAACCGTCAGTGCTTCCACTTTGAAAACTACGTCAATATTTTGAGTAATCAGAAACTGTTAGGTCGGAGGTTTTCATGACGACAGTTGCCTTATGTATGCACTATGGGCGTACGTACGCGGGAGTGGATAAAAAACGTTTACAATAGGACTTACCTAACTGGAAAATATGTAACGCAAGTCATTGTCGTGGTTTATTTAATGCTCAAGAGAAAGTAGACTTCGGGGACACACACGCACATAAGTGAACTGTTGGGATGAAAATATCCGAGCTGACAACAGTTTATCTCGCAGGTTATGTAAAAATAAATCTCCAAAATGTACGTAATGTATCAGTTGTTATTATGTTATTATGTTTTTCGTCATGGTACACACAATGATCTTGACATCCAAAAAAATCCAGGCCTTATAAATGCAGATATAAAAAAAAATGGGTTTAAAAATAACAACGCATGAAGCCTTAATCGCGCAGTGACAGACGTTCACATGTAATATGATACTTAAAGTCTGTTGCACGTGTTGTGGTATCAATTACTAAACGTTTCAAAGTTCTGTTCTTCGGTTCTATTAATGCTGGCATTACTAGCAAAGGTTTTGGTTCAGCTGAAACTTGATTTGTCAGTTTATGTTCTAGGGGGGGGGGGGGGGGGTGATAACAAAAATGTATTTATAATTTACATGGTGTGACTGGAACAAATTGTGAGTTCAGAGAAGTTGCTTGGATTTTTTTTATATGAAGCAAAGCTACGGAAATGGTCATAACTGTTTGGGCAATGTTCTCAATGACAATCTGGGTTTCGCTGATTCACGGTGTCGGCGCTAAAGGTGCGTCTTGTTGACGGAAATTAAACTAATGAACACCATCCTCTACTGATCAATTTATTAATCTGATTGATATGTCGGTCACGCATATGCGCATAGGATTTCTCGCTTGAGCGTATTCTTGCTGAGATCACACTGACCAATAATCATGCTATTGATGGATTAAAGGCGCCGCGTATCCATGCCAGTGAATGGCTTGCTACTTAATTGAAAATTAAAAAAATCACAAGGCTGATCTGATCAGTTTGAATTCCACGTGTTATCATTTGCTCAGTGATCAACAAAAATGCATCGACTAATATCAATCGTCTTCCCATGGTAACCACTCAAACTAACTGTGTAAAAACATAGCAACAGCTTCTATATTTTCACCCACACAAACACACCTACACACACAGACACAGACACACACACACACACACACACACACACACACACACACACACACACACACACACACACACACACACACACACACACTACACTCAGACGACTTGATGACATGACATGTGCAAACCAATAACCTGAAGAAGAAAAACAAGTCGCGTTAGGCGAAATAACATTTAGTCAAGCTGTCGACCTCACAGAATGAAACTGAACGCACTGCTTTTTTCACCAAGACCACATACTCGTAGTTTCGTCAGTCTACCGCTCGTGGCAAAGGCAATGAAATCGACAAGCCATGCAGAATAGTGCAGTAGTGGTCGCGCTGAGCAGGATAACACGCTTTTCTGTATGTCTATTCTTTTTAGCTTACTGAGTTTGTTTTTAATCCAAACATATCATATCTATATGTTTCTGGAATCAGGGACCGACAAGGAATAAGATGAAATTGTTTTTAAATCGATTTCGAAAAATTAATTTTATTCATAATTTTCATCTTTTTAATTTTCAGAGCTTGTTTGTAATCCAAATATAACATATATATATGTTTGTGGAATCAGAAAATGACGAAGAATAAGATGAAATTATTTTTGGATCGTTTAATAAAAAAATAATTTTAATTACAAGTTTCCGATTTTTGAGTCACTTGAGAAAAAGTGACTCTATGTAATCGGTCAGTGTTAGTCTGTCCGGCCGGCCGGCCGGCCGTCCGGCCGGCCGTCCGTAGACACCACCTTAACGTTGGACTTTTCTCGGAAACTATCAAAGCGATCGGGCTCATATTTTGTTTAGTCGTGACCTCCAATGACCTCTACACTTTAACGATGGTTTCGTTGACCTTTGACCTTTTTCAAGGTCACAGGTCAGCGTCAAAGGAAAAATTAGACATTTTATATCTTTGACAAAGTTCATCGGATGTGATTGAAACTTTGTAGGATTATTCTTTACATCAAAGTATTTACATCTGTAGCCTTTTACGAACGTTATCAGAAAAACAAGGGAGATAACTAGCCTTTTCTGTTCGGCAACACACAACTTAACGTTGGGCTTTTCTCGGAAACTATAAAAGTGACCGGGCTCAAATTTTATGTGAACGTGACTCATTGTGTTGTGAATAGCAATTTCTTCCTGTCCATCTGATGCCTCATATAATATTCAGAACTGCGAAAGTGACTCGATCGAGCGTTTGCTCTTCTTGTTAATGACCAAACTCATTTATTAGTTTTTAAGCCACCAAGCTGAAATGCAATACCAAACTCCGGCCTTCGTCGATGATTGCTTTGCCAAAATTTCAATCAATTTGATTGAAAAATGAGGGTGTGACAGTGCCGCCTCAACTTTTACAAAAGCCGGATATGACGTCATTTATCGAAAAAATGAAAAAAAGGTCCGGGGATATCATACCCAGGAACTCTCATGTCAAATTTCATAAAGATCGGTCCAGTAGTTTAGTCTGAATCGCTCTACACACACATACGCACAGACACAGACACAGACACACACACACACACACACACACACACACACACACACACACACACACACACACACACACACACATACACCACGACCCTCGTCTCGATTCCCCCTCTATGTTAAAACATTTAGTCAAAACTTGACTAAATGTACAAATGTACACAAACTGACGTCTTGAAACACGAACCCAGAAATGGACAGACAGTTGAACAATCAGCTAAATACGTTGTCTTTGTGTTTGTGCGTGTGCGTGCGTGCGTGCGTAAGTGTGTTTGTGTATGCGCGCGCATATATATATATATATGTGTGTGTGTGTGTGTATGTGTGTGTGTGTGTGTGTGTCTCTGTTTGTCTGTTTGTCTGTTTGTCTCTATCTGACTGTGTTTTTCTGTGACAGTGTTTTCATGCGTATATTTCTTTGTTGGTATTCGTGTCATGGTGCGTGTGCACGTGCTAGCGTATATCTATTCAAAACATTTTAAATTTAGACAGTTAACAGACTTATTACAACCAAACAGTTACAACAGAAAAACAATCACAAACATAAACAACAAACTGAAACCATTGAAGTGTTTGAGACTTTACACACACACAATGACAATCTATTCTACAAACACGACTCTCAGTGTCACCTGCATGTTCGGTGACACCAATTAGCATAATGACTACTTACGTTGGCCATTGGACCGCCGTATGATGTTTTCCACAAAGGTGTTTTGGGGGGCCACAAGGCCTCTTCTTCCCCCGGGCATGGCGACAGGTATTTATTCCATGCCACGGAGTTAAGGCAGACAAGAGTCAAGTGTGGTGCCAGACGTCCCCCACCTGGTCGCCTTTGGAAGTAAGAGAAACGTCATGTCCAATGTCATTCCAACATCCGCCTCTAACACTTTTCCCTCATTCCACTCACAAACACAACGAAAGGTGGGCTTTTATTTATTTTCACAAATTGTCCACACAAACACCGTCTCAACGAAAAAAAAGTCTCGAACATCCACTAAAGTCAATGTTTTCTATTTCTCTGTCTCTGTCTCTTCCCTTTACACCTGACAGGTAAAAACAATTTTTCGTTTATCATTCACAGCCCTAGCGCGGCACTGCGCATGCGCGTAACTGATTATGCGTGCGGAGTAAATGCATCAACACAGCAGGGACTCCAGTGCCAGAACTATGATGTAGTGGTCGCCTTGGCGACAGTTGACAGCGTCTGCGTGGTGGCCCAGTCCCCCGGCGGTGACACGCCGCAACAAGCGGACAGGTATTGATTCCAACCAGCCAACCGACAGCACTCGTCGTGAGAGAAAACTGCTGTTCACTGTCCGGTTTTTTTCAATCGGCCATGCAGCGGGACCTTCGAGTGGTCGAACTTGTTGCGCCATACTACTGGCCAGCTAACGATAGGCTACTTAAAAGAAGGACAGTACTCTATTGTTTTCCCTCTCCTTGTTTCAGTAGAATCGGCCCCCCCATCGATTTTCCTCTTTACTTCTCTTCAATTACTAACTGCACTTAGCACGGTGGTTGCGGCAGGCTGGTTATGCCGTTGTATAGCAGCCATACAGTATCCCTCCTCTCTTTGTCGGTGTAGCAGACTTGACGGGTCGATGGCGCTTGTATGACGGCTTACTAGTGCCAAAACCTGGGGTTACCCATTATCACGTGATAATTACTAATTAACGCTGTCAGTTACTGTTTTCACTCGTTAGTTACTCATTTTCACGGGATAATTAGTAATTTTCACGGGAAAATGACTAATGTTTAGTTTTGGCACTATAGCAATCCGTCAGGAAGTGAGCCAAAACTAAAAATTAGTAATTAACAGGTGAAAGTTAGTAATTTTCCCGGGAAAATGAATAATTAACACGTGAAAATGGTAATTATCAAGGGAAAATTACTAATTTTCCCTTGATAATTACAATTATGAGGTTTTGGCACTAGTAAGCCCTATGACGGCTTACTAGTGCCAAAACCAGGGGTTACCCATTATCACGTGATAATTACTAATTAACGCTGTCAGTTACTGTTTTCACCTGTTAGTTACTCATTTTCACGGGAAAATTACTAATTTTTAGTTTTGGCACTAGCAATCCGTCAGAAAGTGAGCCAAAACTAAAAATTAGTAATTAACAGGTGAAAGTTAGTAATTAAAATTTGTAATAAACACGTGAAAATGGTGATTAGTAATTTTCCCTTGATAATTACAATTATGAGGTTTTGGCACTAGTAAGCCGTCATACGCTTGTTCATTGCTGATCATACACTTCATCTCCGATGAGGACATCGTTATGGGCTTTTTACGTAATTGCCGCCGGAATAGCCTGCTAAGTCTCCGCTCTCTACACCGCTATTGTTTTCCTGGCGCTCTCTGTTTGAATGTGTCTTTGGTTTCCATGACGGAGGCGCGGTGGCAATTCTTCGTAACGGACTCGGCCCAACCTGCTGAATAATACAACGGAAGGAGTGGAAACAGCGTATCGGTTATAAGTCTGTGATTGCCTCACAACTGCAAAGCTTTCCAACATAACTGTGTCACTACCAAAATAACATGTTATATATCGCACTAGCCGGCGTTGGTTTTGCCCAGTTAGCTATTATGTATGTTTTCCCCCACATTGCTCATATCAATAACGTTTCATCGTCAAGAGTTTTCCAACATTTCCGCAATCATTTTTTTTGCAGCCAGTGAAGTAACCTACATGCACTCGCAATATTTTGATCCTTACCAACGTGACCTGCAATACTGCAAATACACCTGTCCATAAAAACACATTTCATCATCTCGTTGTTATGTTTCCAACGAAAGGCAGTTGAGTTTGAGGCGTAACATGATGTTCATTTTCCATTATGGGTTCAGTTATCATGGTGTCGGATAACGCTTGCAAAGTCACCTCCAATGACGTCCTAACTTCGCAATAAGTAGGGCCTACACATAATTATAGCCGTCACGTGGGGTTTTGGTGTTGTCCAGAAATATCCGGTTTGTTGGCGGTTTTTATTTAAACCGCCAAAAAACCGGATATTTCTGCTCAACGCCAAAAATACATGTTCGGTACCGAACATGTTCGATATGTTGGTGGTTTTCAAGTATTTGAGATCAAAAACATGTAGCCTACCTGAAAAGAAATCGCCAAGCGGTCATTCCTATCAGTTGGATTGCATCTAACAGTAATCCGTAATCATTAAAAAAAAACACTATTTCTACATTTTTACACCTTATTGCGACAGGTTGCCATGGCAAAGTGATCGGTTTTTGTGGGACGGGTGTAAGCTTTCTGCTTACCTCGGTTTACAAAAGACACTCAGTGCATTAGTCGAATTTTTCAGACTTTTCGTAAAATTACGTCTCATAGTTACTGTGAATAAATGGCGCCTGAAAAGAGCTAAGTTTTTTTTTTAAAGAAAGCGACGCAACAACAACAAAAAACAAAAACAAAAAATTGGTTCAAAACTCAAGACTCATGATAACGAAGCATTCATAAATAGTGACCATCGTCACCGGGTATTGAATTAATATGATCCTTAACACTTTTCCAGAATAATGTATAAGTGGATGCCAACCTCTGGCTGGACGGGAGGAGCAGCGGTCAGATACTGGGGTCTACTGAATTGTATAGCCCTCACACACACACACACACATACACACACACACACACACACACACACACACACACACACACACACACACACACACACACACACACACACACACACACACACACACACACACACACAGACAAACAAACAAAACCCATTAAAATGCAAATAACTTCAGGCCACTACTCAATGTCGAACTTCGTACTGTTTACGAATTTGGAAATTTTCAAAAGAGCTAAAAGTCAGACCATTTGACCTACATATTTGACATTTATTGAACTGATCACCCTTCATCCGAAGTTAATGTATACTAATTATGAAGTAATTTGCTGAACACACGTAGAAGTTATTAGCCTTTTTTGTGAGTGGCATTTTGGGTGGTGCGAGTGCTGACGACCCTAAAAACATCACCGAAGGCACAGGCTATCGGACGCCCTGTTTGTCTCGTCGTCCTATCCAATAATAACTTGTTTGCCGCACACTCTGGGTATTATCCAAGTTGATTTGCCTAAGACCAGGGAAGGTCTCTTTGCCCTGCTCCAAAGAGAACACAAATTATGAACTTTCTGATTTTGGTTTGTTTTGGGAACGTTGGCAGTCTCTTTGTTTTTGAACTTTGTAATAACTTTGTGGGAAAGGTATTTTCTTCTGGTTTGTGATGCGTTTACTTTACCCAAGTGAACCTTGAAAATACTCAAACAAACAAATAAAAGATCTGTACACAAGCAAACAACACACGCCGTGCGCGCACACGCTCTCACACGATAAACAATTTTAAGTTGTCAACCCATGGCAAATTAAAACATACATATTTCGTTGCAACTGTTGTTCTTTCGTCTATCAGTTTTGTGTGTGTGACTGTTTCTTGTTTATGTTTGAATATGGTGATTTTTTTAAAAAACAAGAAATTCCTCCGAGGTAGGAAAAACACCCCCGTTGGTCAAAGGGAAATAACCATTCTCACTGCCACCAACTGAGAAGGTTATTTCCCTTTGACCATTAATATGTGCCTCTATAAGTCCTTGTAGAATCTTAATCCACCAATAACTCCCTAACCGTGTGTTTGACTGGTCCCAATTTTTGTAAGGACCCCGTCTCAGGAATGTATAGAACCTGTTCACCAAGTTTGGTGACGATCGGTCCGTTCATTCTTGAGATCTATATGCGAACACAAACAAACAAACAAACACATCGATGTCCCTCTATAAGTCCGTGTAGAATCTTAATCCACCAATACCTCCCTAACCGTGTGTTTGACTGGTCCCAAGTTTTGTAAGGACCGTCTCAGGAATGTATAGAACCTGTTCACCAAGTTTGGTGACGATCGGTCCGTTCATTCTTGAGATCTATATGCGAACACAAACAAACAAACACATCGACCGAAACCTATACACACCCCTATACCGGGGGTGTAATAATCTGTTCCTGTTTTCTTTCTCTAGGGGTGTGGGGGGGGGGGGGGGGCTCCTTTTTTTTGAGGGGGGGGGGGGGGCTCCTTTTTTTGAGGGGTGTGCTTTTTTTCATTTGCAACATTCCTACAGCTATATGATGTCAGACGGTCGCGCGCTGATTCAAAGCCGGAAATGCCGTCCGGTTTGACGCCGTCTTCTTGGCCCTGCCGTCATATTACGATTCTCGGCCTCGTTGATCTTGTATAAACTCCACACTGAGCATAATAACACCCTTCGATAATACTGATGAGAGACCTTGGGTACCTTACATTCATGGGGCCAAATTTTTCCAACCAATTTTGTGTATTTTTAACTTAGAAATTTGATTCATCCTAAAATGTTTCCTCTTCTCATTCAAGGAACGGTCGTAACCACTCGGTACACTTTTTCGAAGAAATCGATTTTTTGGGTGAAGTATATGATATTTCACCACCAATTTTCTTCACATACAAGAAACTGACATGCTTTTCGTCCTTAAATAATTTCACTTCATTAATTTTACCAGGAAACATTTCAGTCTCGAGTATAAATCGAGGGGGTAATATGACGGCAGGGCCAAGATAACGGCGTCACACTGGCATGGAAGAGTACGATATTTTTTTCATGGCAGCAAGAAGAATGCCAGTGCAATTTCACCTTCGATCTGTCTTAGTATGGCTACACGTCAAGAATGATTTGTGGGCCTGTCTTAGAACTAATGCTACTGGAAGTGTAAGATGATACAAATTCGAAACAGCATAATTGCATCGGTGGAATTCAAAACCGTCGTATCTTCATTATTGCTGTTTTGAAAAATTACCGCATCGAATATAACTTCAATTGATGGGTTGATATTTTCTTTAAGACAGTGCAATAGCAGTCTAAATGTGTCTTAATGTCAGTTGTTTATGATACTATTCGATACAATTGAGAAAATATTGACATGGGAGCTTTTTATCCAAAGGGGTCATCCATAATTGGTATATATACGAGGTTTTGTTTCCCCTTTATCATCAGTTTCATGATGTAGTTCTGCACCCAATGCGTTCCTCTAAATGGTTTACTTTCAATTCATATTTCTCAGAAAAAAAGAAGGTTTTAAGCTAAAAATACAACAGCAGCAACCATATATGTGATATGGTAAGGTCCAAGTGTACCACAAAAACCTCATAGGCCTACATTTAACATAAGTGTTTTTTTCTCTTCTTTTTGATCCCTTAAAACAAATGAAGCTACGAGTTTTCTTCTCAAAACCTTTTTCTCGCTTTATGAAGCAGTTGGGGGTACAGTGGAACCCCCACTTTAAGACCTCCTCTCTTTTAAGACCTTGCTATTTCAGATTTTCTGTTAATAACCCGGTGTAAGACGAAATTTTTACTCCACGAAAAATTTACTCCGGAGTAAATATTTCGTACGAAATTCTTACTCCGAGTACACTTTTCGTACGAGAAATGAACTCCCCAAGGCACGAAAAAATTACTCCCTCCACGAAATATTTACTCCCCTATTTTTACATTTAGTCAAGTTTTGACTAAATGTTTTAACGTAGAGGGGGGAATCGAGACGAGGGTTGTGGTGTATGTGTGTGTGTGTTTGTGTGTGTGTGTGTCTGTCTGTGTGTGTGTGTGTGTGTGTGTGTGTGTGTGTGTGTGTGTGTGTGTGTGTGTGTGTCTGTCTGTGTGTGTGTGTGTATAGCGATTCAGACCAAACTACTGGACCGATCTTTATGAAATTTGACATGAGAGTTCCTGGGAATGATATCCCCGGATGTTTTTTTCTTTTTTTCGATAAATACCTTTGATGACGTCATATCCGGCTTTTTGTAAAAGTTGAGGCGGCACTGTCACACCCTCATTTTTCAATCAAATTGATTGAAATTTTGGCCAAGCATTCTTCGACGAAGGCCGGACTTCGGTATTGCATTTCAGCTTGGTGGCTTAAAAATTAATTAATGACTTTGCTCATTAAAAATCGGAAAATTGTTAAAAAAAAAATTGTTTTTAAAACGATCCAAATTTACGTTTATCTTATTCTTCATCATTTTCTGATTCCAAAAACATATAAATATGTTATATTCGGATTAAAAACAAGATCTGAAAATTAAAAATATAAAAATTATTATTAAAATAAAATTTCCGAAATCGATTTAAAAACAATTTCATCTTATTCCTTGTGGGTTCCTGATTCCAAAAACATATAGATGTGATATGTTTGGATTAAAAACACGCTCAGAAAGTCAGTAAAAAGATTAGAGATAGAGAAAAGCGTGCTATCCTTTTCAGCGCAACTACTACCCCGCTCTTCTTGTCAATTTCACTGCCTTTGCATCGAGCGGTGTACTGACGATGCTACGAGTATACGCTCTTGCTGTAAAAATGCAGTGAGTTCAGTTTCATTCTGTTAGTTCGACAGCTTGACTAAATGTTGTATTATCGCCTTACGCGACTTGTTTTTACTTCCAGTAAAAATCTCGTACGCAAAAATGGAATGCGGGCGAAGGGATAATGCCAATAAGTGATCTCGCGCACACCGTCGCGCTACCCTCCTTCCACCCCTTCCACCACCAAGACTAACAGGGGACAAGGGAGTAACAATTTCGTTCACCTGGCATGGGCAGTTAAATTGCTCGTGTTGGGGTGAAGTAATTTATTCGTTAATTATTCGTCAGGGGAGTAACATTTTTTAACGAAATGTTTACTCGGAACTCACCTGTCTTGGGGAGTAATTTTCTCGTGCAATGGGGGAGTGTTTTTTCGTAAAGGGAGTAACTTTTTCGTACGAAATGTTTACTCCGGAGTAAAAATCTCGTGGGAGTAATTTTCTCGTGTTACACGGGCAACATATTAAACGGGGAGCTAACTATTGCTTTAGTTCCCAAACCTCAAAAACTCAGATACGAGGTGTGTGATTTACAGCGACGACTGGTTGACGCCCTTCTTGTGACCTTGACCTTGATCGCAGGAACTTGATGTGAAAATATACGTGTTTGATGATGCATCCAGAGACTGTAGAGTACACTGTGACAACAGTCTCTGATGCATCATCGACTGTTCCAGACGAGTCAAGTAATAAACGCCCTCATAGTTCGGACGGTACTTAAACAGGTGCCCCGAACGAAAAAAACAAACAATTAAGTCCTCAGTCTCTCCTCCATTTGACTCGGAACTTGGAAAACAAAACAAAACAAACAAAACAAACAACTTGACAGGCAGACAGGCAGACAGACAGACAGACAGAGACTGACAGGCAAACAAATAAATAAACAAACAAACAAATATACAACAACCAACCAAATACACAAACAAACAAGCAAGCAAACGAACAAACAAAAAAACGAGCAAACAAACAATTAGTTGTTTTTCTTGCAAAAGAACGATATAAGTAAGCAGAAAGATCTTTACTCCTCCAAACGCTGATGATGTGTCAACAATCGATCCCTTCGTAAGCCGTGGTCGCCCGAGGTGTTAAATTGTAAATCGGTACATTGGGCTTCGTATCTTGTTCGCGGGAGTCTGCAAGACTGAACTCCTCACACTGACACGCAGACAGACAGACAGACAGACAGACAGGCAGACAGGCAGACAGACAGACAGACACTGTACAGACACGCAAGCTCGCACTGACGCCACACACACACACACACACATAAACACACACACACACACACACACACACACACACACACACACACACACATAAATCGAGCCGTGCCGCGAGCAAACAAAAACCACATAAAAAGAAACTAAACAAAAAATGTCAACTGAAGCCACAGTTGTTAGGCCTGATGGTGTGCTGACTTTATTTCCGGTGTTTTCAACATTTCACGTGAAAATATCACAACGGAAACTCGATAGGTAAGCCAAAAAATGTGTAAACAGACATTCTTTGTTTGTTCTGCATTGATGCATGTGGACAGTTTAAAGCGTAATTTATCATTCCCTTCGTGGTGTACAATGCCCCCCCCCCCCCCCCCCATGCGCTATGCAAAACACACTGCATCTACTCCACGTTTGCTTATCGGCCATGCATGACAATATTGATCAGTGGATGTCTTGTAGAAATAGTTTGCTACGTATAACAAAATTGATTTTTCCTCGTTGCAAAAGTTTTTTTTTTACCTCTTTATATGAATTGCTATGAGGGGCAGACTGCTGGCTTCCACATTGATTTTCCCCCTTATTGTACATTTAGTCAAGTTTTGTTTTATTTTGTATTTTTACACCCAAAATGATAGGATCAACTGTCTGTTGTCTACCCTAAAGAAAACAATGCATGTCAGCCGAAATGATTGTAATTGCCGGATGCGACTGTTGGCATGTGGCCGTTGCAGCTTCGCGATGGTTTTGTGTATATAAAAAATAGGTCGGTCGCCGGGACCACAACGATGCGCTTCTGGCATTTAGACTAGCGACCCGGAAAGTGAAATCGGTAGACTACCGTCAACGAATAACTACTGACGTGACTCGCAACGCATCCTCCGGCCAACTCTTCTGCATAACGTTTTTGGTCTGATCAGTCGAGCGTCAAGGCAAATATTGACCGTTAGAAACGAAAAAAGAAAGAAGAGAAAAGCTCGTTAAGTTTGTGATTACTTCCCCGACCGATTTGCATCAGCCGGATTTCCGCCAAGTCGCAGAAAAAGCTTTCCATGAAATTGCTCGCTGCGACTTGTTCAATAGGCTCAACTGACACTTGGTAATCAGCCAACAGTTTTTTTCTCCATTCAGTTTCACTGATTTTATTGTGTTTGTTAATTCAATTTTTCGGCCTCATCCGTTAATTTGTAGCTTCAGTGAAACTTGAAATAACATCGTGGAGGGGGGGGGGGGGGCGGGGGCCGGGGGGGGGGGGGGAGGGGCTGTGTGTTTGTGGACAGTTTAAAGCGTAATTTATCATTCCCTTCGTGGTGTACAATGCCCCCCCCCCCCCCCCCCCCATGCAGTGCGCTATGCGTGTGTTTGTGGCGTCGGAGGGGGTGGGGTGGGGAGGGTTTCTGGCCATATTGCCGACTCAGTGCTATTTATAGCCGGGTTCAACTCCACTGTCACTGTGACAGCGTGACCGCTGAAGTATGGATCTGGATATGATAACCCGCCTGGGTTGGTGGTTGGCGGGTGCGCCACAGAAGCCGACGACGACTATCAACGTGACGTTTTTTGGGTGTGCGCATCTAAAAGAGTCTTAAGAATTCACTGTACACAAGGTGGATATAGTGTACAACTCCAGCTGGTCTCAGTCTTGCTGCTGTACTTGCGGCTTGGTTTTAGTCCGTTTGCCCTAGAATGTAGGCTTTTCAAGCACAGTATGGTGAGGATAGGAGTCTTGTCTCAGTTTCTCAGTTGTCTGTCACATTTGGTCCTTTTGGTGTGTTTTTTAGTCGTAAAATAGAAAAAGTGCAACAGCGTCCGCTACCTTTCGCAGGCGGGATTGCTAACTGTACACCTGTACTTTCGATATAGTGTCTGTGCTGTCACAGGAGAGTGTATCAAAATATGTGACCATGGTGTTTTCATTCACTGACCGATTGATTGAAGTACTGGGGTTGGTTGAAAGTGACGGTCGGCGACGGTCGGCAACGGTCGGCGACGGTCGGCAACGGTCGGCGACGGTCGGCAACTACAAACTTAGGAGAGGGGGTCAAATGGGGAAAACAACACCGAGAAGAGAGAGGGAGAGAGAGAGAGGCTTAGGAGAAGGTGTCAGGTGAGGGAGAAGAAAGAGAGAGATTCAGGGGGCTTAGGAGAGGGGGTCAAATGGGGAAAACAACAGAGAGAGAGAGAGAGGGAGAGAGAGAGTGTTTACAAACACATACTGTGGGATTCAATGTAACACGCAAAATCTTTATTCGCTAAACAAAATCTAAGTTCAACGTTTGTTAATTCATCAATCGTACAGATCTTAACAATAAGCTACCGGTATGGGAAAAAACATTCCTGTCATTTTAGGTCAACTAATCTTAATTATCTAAGGCTAAATAGGGCTTGGCCAGATGTAAGCCTAAGTATCTAGTTTAATTTTATGGTCATTCTCAGTGTGAAATGGGGCCGAGGATGATCGCCGGTGACTCGTTGCTTCTTCGACGAAGGAGTTATGTGTACCCAACATGCTTTGGATTTTTTTGTTGTCAGTGTTATAGTTATACACTGGTTTTTTGTCGCCGACCGTTGCCGACCGTCCGACCGTTGCCGACCGTCACTTTCAACCAACCGGAAGTACTGTAATATCCAATCTTCTCTTTGTAGCAATTAACAACAACTAGTTATTAGCCAAAGTTGGACGCGACAGCAATTTTTTGTTCAGTCAGGTAAGATGTGCTCCCGAGTCAGGTAGTTTGATACACGCTCCTGTGTTTTACATAGTTTTACGTTCGACTTCCGCCGGGGTCTCTCCACCGGAAGTTGTAGTTTCACCAAAAACAAAGTCACGTGCCGGTGGCCGAACCTCACGTTTGTGATCAAAAACAACCACTTCTGCATACTTATGGCGTTAAGCAGCCGGTGCGAGTATGTTGGAGCATTTAGAACCGTGTAGAGTATTTTTCTAAGCTTTACTAGGATTTGTTGCAAGACTGATGTGCTGGCAATGGGACGAAACAAGGATCGAACATGAAGCACAAACTTTTGTTTTGGTTTCGACTTGGAGCACTGGCTGTTTGCAACTTAGTTTCTGTGTCAGATACGGAGTTCCAGCCTCGATTCCAGCACCTCCGGTAAACTGCGACACCCCGTAAGTAACATATATCGCTACAGCTGTGCTGGTTGACATTTTTCCTGATTCAGTAATTAGTGACATGTGTTTTGGAATAACATCGAAGGACGAACATGACATAAGTGTGGTAGAAACTCCAAGCATCTCTTTACCAAGGTTTTTCCTTCAACCCAGTTTGTAGGGCAAAGTGCGACATGTCAAACTTGTCTAGCACAAAACAATGGATAATGCTGTTTTGTCTTTCAACTTCATAGTGGTCGCTCCTACTGTCATTCACTCTGAATCGAAATACCCACCATTAATTTTGTGTGGATTTTCGTCTTGATAACTCTTGATATAAAGAAGGAAAGTGGGAAATACCCATGAGTTGTTTCCCAAATTAAGGGTACACCCTTAAGATGACAAGCTGCTACACTAGTTCACTACATGTTTTCTGATCAAAAGTGCCATCAACGTGAGCTCGCTATATTTTGTAGCATTTTTCTGTGTGTACCGTGTGTGTGTGTGAATTTTGGAGTGTCTTGTGATTGTTTATATAATTCAGCCTTTATTTTTGGAATGAGGGTTATGTGTATTGCTTGCACGCATTTTGTTATTCAGACCTGGGAACCCATACGATTTCGCCGTATTCTGTACGCATGATTGTCGAGAATACGATCAGTACGGTCAGTGGGAAAAAAATACGACGAGAAAAATTCCTACACTACTTTTATTCACAAGCCCATCTTGAAGCCGATCCAGTATTTTGACACATGATTACAGTTTTTGTCAGTAAAAATTGAAAAAAGGATTTGTTTTAAATGTACACAAGAATTGAACGGTTCGTCGGAAAGTGCAGTGAGCCTGTCAAACAGTTGAAGTTGACGGATTTCTTTCGTCCTGTGTGAATTCATAAACACTGCAATGGATTTTAAACACTGCAATGGATTTTAATTTTGTTTGTGGGGAATTAAAGTGTACAACAAAATAATGAACTGTAGCAGACGATAAAACTGCCGACTTTGACTGAACCGTGTACTTCGTCTGCCGCGCACTACAGAGGCTTTTTTTTAATTTAAGGTATGGCACTGTTTTATCTTCTTTATCTTGCTTTAAAAAAAAAAGTGATCAGTTTGATCATTTTCGTTATCGCGAAAAAACGTTTACTCGAAACAAAATATTGGTCCCTTTCATTTCGTGTAAAGCGATCTCGACTGTATAGGTAAACTTAATTAACGATGTGGCGCACGCGTGTGAAGCATGTTTGAATCATGGATGTTCAAATGCTGTGTGGAGTACGTTCATTTTTCTGAAAATACACTGAGTTTGTTTGAGAATACTCTAAGTGCAAAACAGGGGTTCCCAGGTCTGGTTATTATTGACAGGATGCATTGTAATGTACTGAGAGAGAGAGTATCATATGTCGCTTTTGCCTGATGTTTTGCTTATTTTCTTGTCATAGAGTGACATCATAGACTCAATGTTAGTCATGCATATTATATATATATATATATATATATATATATATATATGCATGACTAACATTGAGATATAGTCATACTGATTGGGTTACAACAGAATCTCATTTCATCCTGTGTTCACCTCATGTTTGTTATAATGTTTTGGTTTGGATGAGACATTTAGGAGGGGAGGGGTATAGTTGTCTGCAGCAACAATGTTTTGTTATGCAAGAGAATTACTTTCTTCTTCTTCTTCTTCTTCTTCTTCTTCGTTCATAGGCTTAAGACTCCCACGTTCACTCATGTTTTTAGCACGAGTGGATTTTTACGTGTATGACCATTTTTACCCCGCCATTCAGGCAGCATACTCCGATTTCGGGGGAGGCATGCTAAGTATTTTCATGTTTCTATAACCCACCGAACTCTGACATGGATTACAGGATCTTTTTCGTGCGCACTTGGTCTTATGCTTGTGTGTACACACGAAGAGGGTTAAGTCACTAGCAGGTCTGCACATAAGTTGACCTGGGAGATCGGAAAAATTTCCACTCTTAAACCCACCAGGCGACAGCGACCGGGATTCAAACTCACGACCTCCCGATTAGGAGGCCGACGTCTTACCACCACGCCACTCCGCCCGTCAGAATTACTTTCAAAATCAATCAAGCTGAATAACAAACTAATTACTAAATGTACTAAATCTATGACTGTTCAAGTTTTAAAACTCAAAAGTGTTAATGACTTCTCTTTTTTTCATTCAGGTTCAAGTAAAGCTACCAACCTTTAGTGCCAAGATGTTGTCGGAGACGTGGGAAACTTATGCACAGCTGTCCAGGAGGCTGCCAGAAAAAGATACATCTTCTAATGTGAAAGTAAGTCTTTTTCTTCTTCTGCGTTCGTGGGCTGAAACTCCCACGTACACTCGTGTTTTTTGCACGAGTGGAATTTTACGTGTATGACCGTTTTTACCCCTCCATTAAGGCAGCCATACGCCGCTTTCGGAGGAAGCATGCTGGATATTTTCGTGTTTCTATAACCCACCGAACTCTGACATGGATTACAGGATCTCTTTCGTGCGCACTTGGTCTTGTGCTTGCGTGTGCACACGAAGGGAGATAAGCCACTAGCAGGTCTGCACATAAGTTGACCTGGGAGATCGGAAGAATCTCCACACTTAACCCACCAGGCGGCCGCGAGTAAGTCTTTTGAAATGCACCATTATGTAAGGCACATCCTTTGAAGTCCAACGAGCGAACGAGAAGATACTGAAGACAGTATACCAGGGAACAATCAGACCCCACCTCGAGTACGGCTCCACAGCGTGGTCAACCTCAGCCAAGACAAACCTGCAGACCCTTGACCGTGTGCAAAACCAGGCCCTCCGACTCATCACCGGTGCAATGAAATCCACGCCCATCAAGGAAATGGAGAAGCTTACCACCATCCAACCCCTCTGTCAGAGAAGAGAAGCCAAGACTATGGTACAGGCCGAGAAGCTCAAGTGCCTACCCGACCACCCCATGAAGCACAGACTGAGCAACCTCACCAAGAACCGGCTTAAACGGAGCAGTTTTGTACACGAGAGCAAGAGACTTTCTCGACAGTACAGGGAAGTCCTTCCACAGAACACTCTACCTCTGACTCAAGAAGAAGAGGAAACCCCCAAGGCAACAGAGAAACCAGGCATCCAGATCTGCACCAGTGTTCCACATGTTACCTCAGGAGAAGATCAGAATGACACAGCTCGACAGGCACTCACCTTAGCCCTGATCGACGAACAGTACCCAAAAGAGGCGTGGATCCATGTATACACTGATGGATCAGCAACTAACGCCGTGCTCAATGGAGGTGCAGGCATTCTCATCCAGTTCCCTGGGGGACATACAGCTACATCCAGCGTTGCCACTGGCAAACACTGCACAAACTATAAAGCAGAAGCAGAAGCTCTCATGCAGGCCGCCTCCTTCGTTCAGGACTCCGCAGACCCTTGCTACCAAGTTGTCTTCCTCTCGGACGCCCTTTCAGTCCTTCAGGCCCTAGAGAACGACAAACTCCCACAGCTGGCCAAAGCATTACAGATGGTCAGACAAACCAGAAGAGTTGTCCTCCAGTGGATACCAGCACACTGTGGGATACCAGGAAATGAAAGGGCAGATGAGCTGGCAAAAGAAGGAGCCGTGGAAGACCAACCTGAAAACAGTGTCAGCTTTAGTGAGCAGAAGACAATCATCAAGGCATTGATGAGGCCAAGGACAAACAGAGATGACTACCACACAATGTCCAGAGAGCAGCAAGTCAACCTCATCAGGCTGCGTACTGGCCACAACAGGCTCAATGCTCACATGAACCGAAAGTTCAAGCTGGCGCCATCACCAACCTGTGCCTGCGGTCAAGAGGACCAAACAGCGGAACACATCTTACAGCGATGTCCCTTACTAGATGAGGAACGAAAAGAAGTGTGGCCGTCACCAACTCCCTTGCAGACCAAACTATACGGCAGTCGACAGGAGTTGGAGAAAACGACAACATTTATCACCAGTGCTGGACTGATTGTGTAACCTCTGCGAACGCCAAGAAGAAGAAGAAGAAGAAGTCCACTTAAAGGAACTTTTTACAACAACAAAATCAGGATTTGCCCTTTCTGGATGATTAGCCACAAAAAACAGACCATCATTGTTGCAATGAGCGCTTTTGGGGTGATAAAGCGAGACAACTCCCGTGATCTTGCCGCGAGGTGGCGCCGGTTACCAGCCGAAAAAAAGAAGGGGCATAACCTCACCAGAACCGACCATTGTCTGTTTACCGTATAAAATGCACGACTTACACATGAACTGTTACCAAACCGATATGCTATTTGGGACCAATGCAATTTTTCTTTCCTTTCTCGTGTGATCTTGAGGCGAGGTGGCGCCAGTTGCCAGCCGAAAGAAAGAGGGGGCATAACCTCACCAGAACCACCCATTAACATAAGACAATTTGACAGTATGCTTGAGGATAGAACTGAAAAGTGTCCAATGTACAACAAGTGGTGTCTTTGGACAACACAGCGGTGCAGGTGCCAAGCAGATTAGACCTGTGAATACCTTATTAGTATTATAGAGAAACCGATGATGGTCTTGGTCACCAATTTGTTCACCTCAACTGTTGCGAGCTGGTTCTAGTGTGCTTGCAGCAGACCCAGCACAGCACAGATCCACTTCTGGAATCTTAAGCTAAATGTGTCCCAAGACACACATTTTGTAGTCCTGGCATCCTGAAAGGCAGAGGCCCCAACCTACAGGTTTGCTACCATACCAAAAACGCCTCCAGACACGGGAACTTGGGAGCAGAGGCAACAGCTCCGCTTGAACCTCAGAAACCAAATGTGCCTCCAGACACACAGATCCCTTAGACGGCCGAGGCTGTGGCCTCTAAGGTTCTCTTGTACCAAACCGCCTCCTGACTCTGCATCAGATTGCTTGCGCTGGCATCTGCTTACATAGACCCACATTAAGTCACCACCGAGTGGTAGACACAGACGACATTTGGTAGCACTGACTGCCAGCTTCACGGTAATGCGTACCCATAGCGCGGCTCTGCATGGGTGGGAATGTTCTGAGCAAAACACTATGTGTTACTCCATACCCCCCGCCCTCCATGGAACTTCTTGACCCCAACAAATTGGGGTGGGGGGTGGGGGGGGAGTTTGCCCAGTCGGTAGAGGCGCTGGCTTTAAAGCCGGTTGTTACTATCAGCGTGGGTTCAACCCCCAAGTTCGGCGCGGGATGTGTGTCCCAGAGTCAACTTTGTGCAGACTCTCCTCGGTGTCCGAACACCCCCGTGTGCACGCATGCGCACGATAAAGATCCCAGGGTCACAGCGAAAGCCTCAGGCCTTGGAAACACGAATACATGCATGCAAAAATATGAAGCCCGGGTGTCCGTTCGGCCAACAGCCAAAAAAGTAACCATTTCAGCACTGACCCAAGACGACCCAACCCGGTCCCTAGCCCATTTCAGGTCTCCTCTAGCAGCCGGCAGCCAGCTGTCTACATCCCCCCCCCCCCCCCCCCCCCCCCGCATTTTTATTTTTTATTTTCATACAAAGCCGGGTTTTCCCGTGTAACATGCCCCTAATGGCTTTGCCGTGAGGGCGTAAAACTTTCATTTTCTCTCTTCTATAAGACATGACGTGCTAGAACTAGAAGTTTCCATCATATTGTTATTTGAAAGAAAAAAGTAACTTATCTTTCCTCCCACTCTGGTGTGCAGGTTGACTTACCATACCATTGTGTAACACTCTGAGCGTTGAAAGCCATGCTCTTACTTAATTTGTCTTTTTCTCTGACGTCTTTCAGAAGAAGCAAGTTATCCTGGACAGGTTTCTCTGCCAGTTCCTCAAAGAGAGCAGCACAGATGAAAACTGCATTTTGAGGTGAGTATGTCATGTATGGGACACGTACACTACAAGTTTCTGATTAGGCCAAAAAAAATAATAGGTGTGGTTACGGTAACATAGCCAAAAAAAATAGGGTAGGAAGGTAGGCAATCACTTTTTTTTTTTAACTTTTTTTTTTAATGTGTACAAATTAAACCTACTTGACAGGGAAATAAGTGTACGACTCGGGCGCTTTCGCTTTCATTGCGTTTTCTGCACTCGTTTACTTGGGGTTTTTTGGTATTTTTTTGACAAATGTAATAAAAAGTTATAGGATCGGCCCCCCAAAATAGGGTAGGTCGGGTTACCGTAACCACACCTATTTTTTTTTTTAGGCCTTATACCCAGTGTTTCATTCCATGTAGACGAGTGAGTTAAAAATGTTCATTACTTGTGAAAGTTCCACACATCTTTTGTTAATTTTTGTTGTTGTCTTCTTTGATTTCAAATGGATTTTATGAATATAAAATTCAATCATGCTTTGAAACATTTGAACTCTCAGGAGAGTAAGTAGGCATGATGTGCCTCTTTTCAATCTTTCGTAGATTACAGCAAAACTATATTTGGTTTGTTTCAGTGAGATGAGAAATGTGCCCAACGAACTGTCCCATGAGTTCATGCGCAACATCTTCACGGTGACGAGTTCGACGGCGGAGGGTGATGACATCACCAACCTGGAAAACTACTTGCTGGAAGATCATGGCTGGATGCTCCTCTACGCAATTCACAAAATTGGTGTTCAGGTAACGTTAAGTGTGGCTTTGAGCTGGTGTGGCACTGGTAATAGATTGGAAAGACGAAATGTTAAGTGTGTCTTTGAGCTGGTGTGGCACTGGTAATGGATTGGAAAGACGAAAAAGTGAAGGCAAACGAGAAAAGAAATCCTTGCGGTTGGTTGCTTATGCTAAATCCAAAACAGATCTTAGACTACTAACGTTCGAAAATCCAGAATAAGAAAACCCAAGAAAGGTTAGTATGTTATTGGAATGTTTGATTTTTGATAAAATGAAACATTCACTTTTACATTTTTCGTTGTTGTCTAAAAAAAACTTAACGTTCCAATAAGTAACCTTTCTTGTTTTTTTTTTAATGTTGGTTGCCAATAACGA
The DNA here is from genome assembly GCF_037325665.1 of Littorina saxatilis. Classification (NCBI taxonomy): domain Eukaryota; kingdom Metazoa; phylum Mollusca; class Gastropoda; order Littorinimorpha; family Littorinidae; genus Littorina; species Littorina saxatilis. The sequence goes on along the minus strand of NC_090261.1, from coordinate 13,654,046 downwards.
TCAATGTGATACTGATGCAGCAAAAGATTGAAGCAGCGCAAAATAAGATTTGAATTTCCATATTTACACTACCCTTTTTTCACAGTGAAGTTCAAATAGATGAATAGCTTAATGCAGGTGCCTTCAACAAATTCTTACATATTGTGACTTGTTTGTCCATTTTTGTTTGTTACTGGTACAGGTAAACAGACTTAGATGACATAAGATGTTTGATTCCATTGGTTCACTTGCTTAAGTTAAAAGCAAATATCACACACACACACCCACAAAAACACAAAAAAGGTCTACAAAAATAAGAAGAAAACAGGTTTCTGACATTTACTTGGCTAAGGTTATCCAAGCATGTGTTCGCAGTTTTGTTCCCAGACAGAGGCTAATAGGTCAGTTAGACCTGGATGCAAACTAAATATAGATCAGTCAAAATGTCCTGATCGCAAAATACTGTGTCAAAAGACATCCCATGTGTCAAAGATATAGAACAGTCAACCAGCATGGGGTCAGAACAATGCGTCAGATCAAAAAAGTGTGCGTAAATGACCAAAGATCAAGGCCTTGGAACAACACTGTGTTTGATTTAAATTTTGCTTCTCTGCTGAACTGCATTGTTGAAGACTCACACACTACTTTTTTGAAGACTGACACTGAGTCTGACACACTACTTTGTTGAAGACTGACACTGAGTCTGACACACTACTTTGTGGAAGACTGACACTGAGTCTGACACACTACTTTATTGAAGACTGACACTGAGTCTGACAGACTACTTTGTTGAAGACTGACACTGAGTCTGACGCACTACTTTGTTTAAGAATGACACTGAGTCTGACACGCTACTTTGTTGAAGAATGACACTGAGTCTGACACGCTACTTTGTTGAAGACTGACACTGACACACTACTTTGTTGAAGACTGACACTGACACACTACTTTGTTGAAGACTGACACTGACACACTACTTAGTTCAAGACTGACACTGACACACTACTTTGTTGAAGACTGACACTGACACACTACTTTGTTGAAGACTGACACTGACACACTACTTTGTTGAAGACCGACACTGACACACTACTTTGTTGAAGACTGACATACGTTCATGTGTTTATGACAGGGAGTGTACAACCGACATGACCTGTGCAACATACTCCTGACTCTGCTGCCCTTCTGTCTGAAGATACGACTGTCCGATAGCAATGGATACCACCTCAACTCTCTTGGTACGATTCACACATCTTTTTTTGTCATAATACTGCTTTTTTACATTCTTTCTTTCTTTCTTTTTTAAAAAACCCTCATAGGCTTATTTTATCTCCCACAATTCCGAGAGGAATTGGATCACGTGCGAGCAAACGCGGGAAATCGTCATTGACACATAATCCCTTTCCTCTCTACATTGTGGTCGATAAAACTACAATTAGACTTCACTTACTAAGGTGAGCTCGTCATAATTGGCTCACGTAAGTGTAGCCTATGCGATGCTAACTTTTGTCTGTCTGTGCGTGCGTGCGTATGTATGTATGTCTGTGGTAGAAACTTTAACATTTGAAGACGTCACAACATTTTAAGACGTCACATTATGACGTAAGAGGGTTAGACGTCACGCGAAGGAATTACTGAAAGTCTCGGTCATTGTTATTTTGAGCGGGCCGAGACTATTTTTTTCTTCGAAATCGGCCATTCAGATCTAGATCTAGTGTCTCGCTTTCTTGCACAGTGTCATCTACTATGCTTACTGTGTGTGTGTGTGTGTGTGTGTGTGTGTATGTGTGACTGAGTGATTGAGTTTGTGTTACTGTTTGTGGATTTCTTACGTGAGCCTTGAAGGCTTCGCCTCTTGTTTTGTAATTTGTTTACATGTTTGTGACTGAAAAATGTTTGCATGGTTATTTTTGTTTATAAGTTGTTAAGTAGAAGTGGCAGTGGTAAGGAAAATTGGTTCTAATACTGAATGTTGTGTGGTTTAGAGTGAGATCACTACCAGCTTGGACTATTCCGAATGAGAACTTTGATCCTGATGAATTTGCTTATGGATGCTTCCCAAGAAAGGACCTCTTCTGTTGTCCCTCTATCTATTATCTTGAGCAAAATTGACCTGTCATGAAAAGTCACCTGCTGTGTTGGGACACTTTGGGCTGGTCGGAAGGGTGTCCTTATTTTCATCGCTGCTATATAGATGAAGTCTTATATCGCGCGCGTATCTCCAGACTCGGACTCAAGGCGCAGGGATCTATTTATGCTGTGTGAGATGGAATTTTTTACACAATACATCACGCATTCACATCAACCAGCAGATCGCAACCATTTCGGCGCATATTCTACTTTTCACGGCCTATTATTCCAAGTCACACGGGTATTTTGGTGGACTTTTTTTTTTTATCTATGCCTACACAATTTTGCCAGGAAAGACCCTTTTTTCAATCGTGGGATCTTTAACGTGCACACCCCAATGTAGTGTACACGAAGGGACCTCGGTTTTTCGTCTCATCCGAAAGACTAGCACTTGAACCCACCACCTAGGTTAAGAAAGGGGGGAGAAAATTGCTAACGCCCTGACCCAGGGTCGAACTCGCAACCTCTCGCTTCCGAGCGCAAGTGCGTTACCACTCGGCCACCCACTGTATGAATTGTTTTGAAAGAGTTAAGTTGTCTGGGATGAGTGAGGAGTTCTTGCATTGGAACATATACAAATGGAGGTGTGAATGATGATTCAACTGCATTTTGTTGACAGGTGTGGAGCCGCAGGTTCCAGTGTCCAGGTGTTTTCAGTGGGTGGACCACCTGCCCAAGCACACCAGACATGTCAGCTACGATTTCAAAGGGTACACAACTCCGAAGAAAAGCTCATCCTCTCCCTCACACAGGGAAAAGAAGCGCTACACAAAGACAGTATCGTCCAAGGAGAAGGATGAGAACAACGAATCCGAAGCAGAAGACAGTGACGTTAGAAGACCAAGACAACCACGTTTGAAAAAGTCCATGAGAACGCAGGTGTGGACTCCTCTGCTGAAAGAGGAAGAATCAGGGTCTGAGGATGAGTCTGTGGACAGCAGAGAGGGTGGTGATGTGGAAAGTAAATCCATCGGCTCCAGTCATTTGTTTCAGTTACTGCTGCACCTTCTTGAAGACTTGGCTGTGTTGGACGTTAGTTTGAGCAACCCCGGACAGACTCTGTCGTCCAACATCTTGCCTGTTCTGCTGGACGTCCTGCTTAGTTTCTCTGCTGCGTCCAGCTCTGGTCAGCCTCAGGATGCTGCCAGTCAAGATGTCGTCTCTTTGCCTTGGCCGAGAGAGACTGGGTTAGTCTTACACCAACAGCTCCTTAGGGTGATTCTGACTCTGAGCGGGATCATTGCCACACAGCAAAATGGCGTACGCATCCTTTTGTCGTTGAAAGTTGTGCCTGGTGTGCTGTCTTCCTTAGCCTACTGTGACCGGAACAGAGACCACAGCAATGGCGACAATGGCTCTAAGCAGCAGAGTCTGCTGGAGTGGAATGTCATTCAGGATGCGGTGTGCGGCTGCCTTGACCTTTTCCGCGTGGTTTATAACAACCTGCCGTTCAACCCCTCTTTTGTACGAGACGCGAATGCGGTTATGGAGTTGTTTCGTCGACATGGAGGGGAGGACTATTTCCGCTACCTGTACGTTCTGAGCGACAAACAGAACCGGAAAAAGGACACGACAATAGATGACGGCCAGACGGACCCTATCAAGTGGCTGTGCAATCTTATCCACTGTCTAAAGGTGGTCAAAGTCAACTACATCCACGCCATCAAATGCCTCAAACGGCGGCACAGAAACTGTGAGTATGGGATCTTCTTTCACCACCATCATGATATTTTTGGTGCCCCCTTGGAAACGGTGTTGGTACCACCTAGTGTGAACGAAGAGAGCTCAGTAGTTCAGATGAAACTTGCAGACCCGTCGCTGTGCCAGATGGCTAAATGGTCTTGCCTGCTCCTAGAATGTCTGAGAAAAGCTCAGGCCAAGAGCACAAAACTGTTGATCCTTTCTGCGCTGCGTGAGGAAGGTGTGTGCTGTTGTCTGCTTCCTGCAACAGTGGTGAACACAATTGTTCCACTCGTTCCTGCTTTGTCACCCGCTGTCAGGAACTATGCCCTGGAGACGCTGAACGTCATGTTGCTCAGTCAGTTCCAGGGGTCAGCGGAGGCCCAGGGAGTGACCGGAGTGGGCTGCTCCCAGTGCTCTTCTGACCGACAGGTTCTCTCAGACACTGCCTTTCGCATCGACAGCGGCTTTGCCAGCTGCGAAGTGGGAGAAACTCGTGAGCAGAAAACAGTATCGCGGTGGAGATCTCTTCGACTGCTGTGTCAGCATATTTTATCTGGTGACGAAAGCATCGCTCTGGTGGTAGCCAAACAGCTGATAACCCTCGCCATCGGAGGCAACAGTGACATCAAGGAAGAGTTGTTCTTTGGAATTTACCTGCACGTGTTGAACATGAGGGCGGTGGAGCAGCCTGCCAATGCTCCCAGGGGGGAGAAAGAAGAACTGACATCTTCAGGTGAGGAGGGGAACTGGGTGAGCACTGTCCCTAACTCTGTCATGCTGTTTTGCGTATCTTCCCTGCCCTACGTTCTGCAGGTGGATAAAGTCATGTGGCTGTTTCTGGAGAAAAGCGGCCTGATGCGCCTGACGCAGCTGTTGGACAATGAACAGCTGAGAGTGCCGGTGATGGGCGTGTTTGAAGCCTTGATCATGATCGACGAACAGCAGATGATCACCAGGCATGCACCGGCCAGCACCCTCACCGCACAACAGTCAATGGAGTACAAGGGTGGCATCGTCATACAGACCTTCATCGACACGCTGGCACAAAAGACCTGCGCCATCACAGCAGCTTTTCAACAACTTCAGCTTAAGTCTCAGAAAAAGAATATTGACATGTCTCCTAAAAATAAAGAAAATGTTGCCCCAGAGGGTATACCCCCAGCAGACTCAACAGCATCAGAAGATGAAGACGGTTCAGTGGACGACATCCACAAGAGCATTCTGGAAACGCTTCCCGCTTTGCTGGACATGTGGAAGACGTGTGCAAAGCTGTGCATGAACAGCGAAACGTTCCGCGCCTGTTACCGAAATTCTCCATGTCTGTACATTGTGCAGGAAACGTTGGTGCTAGCAATGGGTATTTTGGTGGACCTGCCGCCTACCTCTGCCTGTGAGACGTCTAGCGATGACCAGGTGTGCGGCAAGGAGGTGCATGATGGGTGTAGCAAGCAGTCGTCGTCTCTTGCCATTCTCTTCTCTCGTCTGGCCTTCATCGAGGCCGTCATGATCGTCTGCTTCTCCTGTGAGAAGATGCACCCCTTGCAGAAGGTAATTTATATTTCTCATGTAGTTTCTAGATTAGATCAGGACACTCACCTTGCCAGAGTTTCCCGTTGACGAGAAAGGCAAAATCAATCGATGATAGACTAAATTAAACAGCTAACTGAAGTTGCAAAGTTGAAAAAAGAAACAAAGCCGGAGAGAAAACTCCACAAATTACAGCTACAATGTTTCTGGTTAGACAAAGAATGGAAAGTGCCGCTATTTCAGACTGCTGAGCGTTCACTGGTTGGTCTACTTACTGGTCCTGTGTTGGTGCCCCTTCGCGCTAAAGAGGGGGGATGCTAGTAGCAGAACAGTCTTTGTCCCTTCCCTGCATAAAGTCTACCGCGTTGCACACCGGTATGCACTCAACACATGATTGATTAGTTCATTCAGTTATTGGGTATAGCTGTATAAGTGCTCATACTCCTAGTCACAGTGATGGTATCCCGAATGCTAGCATTTAGCTGGCATACATGTATACATGTACATGCAAACACGCACACAGAATCAGGTTATTTGCTATGATTTGGAGACATATGTACTGACACGCTTGAACAGATCTTGATAGAGAGATCTTCTGTGTAAATGGACAGAAAACAAAAGCTGAATAGATGAGAAATGTATTTTCAAGAGTTTCTCATGTGTTATACTTTCTTGCCTTGCATAACAGTTTTAGCTTTTTAATGCTAAGCTGAAAATGAAATGTGAAAGTGGTTGTGGAATTGAGAGGAAAAAAACAATCAAGTAAGATCAATGAAAACTGAATGAAAAGAGCAAAGTATGGAGTAACATCAATACGCATACAAGTACGTTGTCATTTATGACGAATGACGGAATGTTTTTTCAACTCAGGCGTTTTATGTATTTTGGGGCTTGGGAAATTGCTCAACATTTTGCAATACAGTGGAACCCCCCTTTTAAGACCCTGTTTTCTCAGACTTTCTGTTCATGACCTCTGTAAATTTACCCCCATTTTAAGACTCCCTCCTTTTTAAGGCCTGAATTTTTCAGATTTTTGGAGGTCTTAAAATGGGGGTTCCACTGTACTTTCATTTTGCATGCATCAGATGCAGTTGTGTGATATTGTGTTGTGCACTTCCAGGAGGGCGAGGAAGAAGAAATGTGGCTGCGTGTAAGGAGTACACTGGCTCAGTGCGTGGAACTTGAACCCAGCAAGCTCAGAGCAGTGTTTGACATGCTGCTCAACGCCGCTCAGCCACAGCTGCCCTCCATACTGGAGTACTCTTACGCTCAGATCACTTCCACTCTGGTGAGGCTTTTGTCTTAATTAAGTTCATGCGGCGGCTTTATTTGCTTGCCTAGATTAGACAGGTCTGTCATTGCTGCGTTGCTTTATTTGCTTGCCTAGATTAGACAGGTCTGTCATTTCTGCGTTGCTTTATTTGCTTGCCTAGATTAGACAGGTCTGTCATTGCTGCGTTGCTTTATTTGCTTGCCTAGATTAGACAGGTCTGTCATTGCTGTGTTGCTTTATTTGCTTGCCTAGATTAGACAGGTCTGTCATTGCTGCGTTGCTTTATTTGCTTGCCTAGATTAGACAGGTCTGTCATTGCTGCGTTGCTTTGAGATGATTTGGTAAAAGATTGTCTTGCTTCTATCATACAAAGAGCTAGAGCCATGTAAGTTGTCACTGTCAATTATAGACATCAGTGAAGAACCTGGATGTTAGCAGTATAGTAATTAGTACAATGGTCTTGTGCTGTGAATTAACTTTGGATTTGTTGTGTATTTTAGGAACATTTTTCCTATCTCAGTGATTTTAGTTAGTAAGTAATAGTATCTGTGATAACCCAGTTGTCCATGTCAGTGGTGTGCACAGCAAGATTTTTTAGTTGCATGTATGTTGTGTGAATAATGGGGGACACCATTTTGTGGCAGATAATAATTTGTAAGAAAACAAATAATTAAATAGATCAATCATGAAACATGTCGGGGGAAACCACAATGAGAGGCATTGGTGCTATGTGAACAGCTTTAGTCTTGGTTCAGGCATTTTGAAAAACATATAAATGTTATCAATTTTCTTCTTCGTCATTCATGGGTTGAAACGGCTTTTACGTGAATGACTATTTTTACCCCGCTTTTGACTGATTTAGGCAGCCATGCGCTGGTTTAGGGGGAGACGGTTTTAATTGTCAGAGGTTCTTTTAAAAAAAACTGTCAAGTTTTAAAATGTGAGTTGCGTGGTGTTTTCAGTGTCAACAAGACATGGAAGATGTGGAGGGGGAGGATGAGGTGAAGATGTTGGTTCACCATTGGAGCGACGAGGAGTTTGAGACATTCCACACTGAGCAGGGCTATGAGGCCGACACAGAGACCAACCAGCACGATGACTGGCATGAAAGCAAGTATTAAGTTATTGTTGATTGCTACCCCTTGCTTTGTGCATTGTCATGGATCTGTGCATGGCCAGTACCGTGGCACCTCCTTTGCCAGTGACTTATCCCCCTTCGTGTGTACACGCAAGCACAAGACCAAGTGCGCACGAAAAAGATCCTGTAATCCATGTCAGAGTTCGGTGGCTTATAGAAACACGAACATACCCAGTATGCCTCCCCTGAAATCGGCGTATGCTGCCTGAATGGCGGGGTAAAAACGGTCATTCACGTAAAAATCCACTCGTGCTAAAAACATGAGTGAACTTGGGAGTCTAAGCCCATGAACAAAGAAGAAGAAGAAGATCCCCCAATTTAAGACCTTACTTTTTCAGATTCTTTGTAAATAACCAGTAAATTTACCCCCATTTTAAGACTCCCTCCTTTTTGGCTCACGTAAGTGTAGCCTATGCGATGCTAACTTTTGTCTGTCCGTGCGTGCATGCGTATGTATGTATGTCTGTGGTAGAAACTTTAACATTTGACTGAACACCGAAATACTAATTTTACCTGGTTATTATTCAAGCAACAGCTTCAAAGTATTGAAGCAATGATCAACATTTTGTCGGCACGTATGTAGTTAAAGTGTGTTTGTGTCGTGTGTGGTATGTAGACCAGGTCAGGGGCAACGTTAGGTCAGATCGCGTGAAGGATTGTGGTATAGATACAAGTTATCACCGAGCTGCAGTTCGCCGATTCGGAGAAGACGATTTCACATTGTTCGGTTTCGTAGCTCCAGAAAAATAGATAAAGAAGATACCAAAGGAGATTTCGTACAGGTTAATCTGCACAGCGTGTTTCCAGTGTTTGCGCGAGGAAGCGCTGTCGAAAGCGCAGTGTCGATCTGGCCATCTGGCAGTCGTGTCCCCGTAAGTAGGCTACAGACAGACAGATCTAGATCTAGTGTCTCGCACTCTTGCACCGTGTCACCTATGCTTACTGTGTGTGTATGTGTGACGGAATGATTGAGTTTGTGTTACTGTTTGTTGATTTCTTACGTGAGCCTTGAAGGCTTCGCCTCTTGTTCAGACCTGATTTTCTCTGATGTGTAGAGGTCTGAAAAAGGGGGGTTCCACTGTATAGCTGTTGAATGTAATGTCTTATTTGACAGAGCTCAAACATTGACACGCATTCACCATCTGTCTCAATCACCAGTGGATGTCAAAACAAAATCTTAATTGACCATGATAGCAGCATTCGTTCGTTAGAATATTTGGAATATTCATTCTGGCAGTTTTGTCCACTGTCATAAAGCAAGTGGGAAATTAGGGCTGAACGGCATAAAGGGGAAAGGGGTGCCACCATTTTGCAAAATGGGTGCTATGCACCCACGGGGTCAGATTGGTTGAAATTGAGATTTGTTGTGATTTCAACCTATCAGACCCCGTGGCTTGTTCCCACCCAGTTTGGGGGCACCATAGACCAAATAGCCTGGAGCGCCAACTCGTCACGTGACCCTTCGAGGTTACGACGCTCGACTTTCAGGGGCGCTTAGCGTCCGGTTTGAAAGGCCAGCGATTCGAAGACAGTAAAAAGAAAGCACGCTCCAGTTATTTGTGACAATGGGAGGTGACAATGAACTGGATTTTCCAAAACTCCAAACTAAACTTAACAAAACTCATCGAAAAACATGTTCCATATATGCACTTTAGCTGAGTTTATTTTAGCATTTTCAGAACTTACCTCGGCAACTTCGTCCATGTTTACAATCGACACCGGATATGACATCCCCCTGATTTCTGAAAGGCCATGTAAGCGTAGGTTCCTAAATGCGAGAGGCCGCTACCTCGTAATAGAGAGAAAGAGCGGAGAGAGAGCTAGTTGGCGGTCCAGGATAAATGGTCTATGGTGGCACGCAGTTTTGTTTCGCGCCCCTCAGCCCTGGTATGTTACTTTATCAGTTATGCTTCCACAGCACCTTTTTTATATTTAGTCAAGTTTTGACTAAATATTTTAACATCGAGGGGGAATCGAAACGAGGGTCGTGGTGTATGTGCGTGTGTCTGTGTGTCTGTGTGTCTGTGTGTGTGTGTGTGTGTGTGTGTGTGTGTGTAGAGCGATTCAGACTAAACTACTGGACCGATCTTTATGAAATTTGACATGAGAGTTCCTGGGTATAAAATCCCCGAACGTTTTTTTCATTTTTTGGATAAATGTCTTTGATGACGTCATATCCGGCTTTTCGTGAAAGTTGAGGCGGCACTGTCACGCCTTCATTTTTCAACCAAATTGCTTGAAATTTTGGTCAAGTAATCTTCGACGAAGCCCGGACTTCGGTATTGCATTTCAGCTTGGTGGCTTAAAAATTAATTAATGACTTTGGTCATTAAAAATCGGAAAATTGTAAAAAAAAAAAAAAAATGTATAAAACGATCCAAATTTACGTTTATCTTATTCTCCATCATTTGCTGATTCCATAAAACATATAAATATGTTATATTCGGATTAAAAACAAGCTCTGAAAATTAAATATATAAAAATTATTATCAAAATTAAATTGCCGAAATTAATTTAAAAACACTTTCATCTTATTCCTTGTCGGTTCCTGATTCCAAAAACATATACATATGATATGTTTGGATTAAAAACACGCTCAGAAAGTTAAAACAAAGAGAGGTACAGAAAAGCGTGCTATCCTTCTTAGCGCAACTGCTACCCCGCTCTTCTTGTCAATTTCACTGCCTTTGCCATGAGCGGTGGACTGACGATGCTATGAGTATACGGTCTTGCTGAAAAATGGCATTGCGTTCAGTTTCATTCGGTGAGTTCGACAGCTACTTGACTAAATATTGTATTTTCGCCTTACGCGACTTGTTCTTTCTTCTGAGTACAGTGGAACCCCCTTTTAAGACCTCAAAAAATCTGAGAAAATCAGGTCTGAAAAAGGAGGGAGTCTTAAAATGGGGGTAAATTTACAGAGGTGATGAACAAAAAGTTTGAGAAAATAGGGTCTTAAAAGGGTCTTAGAAGAAGTCTTAAATTGGGGGGTCTTAAAAGGGGGGTTCCACTGTATTATGAAGAAAGATTTGTTCATTATTGTGTGTTCTTGAAGGGGTACAATATTTACAGTCTGCATTGATGGTCGGTTTCTGTCCTTTGGGTGACAGTGTCTCAATGTTTTAGTGTGTGTGTGTTTGTGTGTAGGGATTGAGGGCAGTCTATTGCGACATGGAGTGAAGCAGACGACAGTGCAGTGTTTCCCGGCTGTGCTGCGACTGTTTGTGGAGCTGCTGGTAGCCAGTCAAAACTCGGCGTCTGGTCAGACTGTCATGGTCCCTGTCATGCTGCGACTGCTGCACATGCTGCGTTCTTCACACACCACCGCCACTGCTGCATGCAAACAGGTGAGATGCATTTGGGTGTTGAGAGTTTTGGTGTGTGTGAGAGAGAGAGCAGTGGTGTGTGTGAGAGAGAGAGCAGTGGTGTGTGTGAGAGAGAGAGCAGTGGTGTGTGTGAGAGAGAGAGCAGTGGTGTGTGTGAGAGAGAGAGCAGTGGTGTGTGTGAGAGAGAGAGAGCAGTGGTGTGTGAGAGAGAGAGCAGTGGTGTGTGTGAGAGAGAGAGAGAGCAGTGGTGTGTGTGAGTGAGAGAGAGCAGTGGTGTGTGAGAGAGAGAGAGCAGTGGTGTGTGTGTGAGAGAGAGCAGTGGTGTGTGTGAGAGAGAGAGCAGTGGTGTGTGAGAGAGAGAGCAGTGGTGTGGGAGAGAGAGAGAGCAGTGGGGTGTGAGAGAGAGAGCAGTGGTGTGTGAGAGAGAGAGCAGTGGTGTGTGAGAGAGAGAGAGCAGTGGGGTGTGAGAGAGAGAGAGCAGTGGTGTGTGAGAGAGAGAGCAGTGGTGTGTGTGAGAGAGAGAGAGCAGTGGTGTGTGAGAGAGAGAGCAGTGGTGTGTGTGAGAGAGAGAGAGAGCAGTGGTGTGTGAGAGAGAGAGAGCAGTGGTGTGTGTGTGAGAGAGAGAGCAGTGGTGTGTGAGAGAGAGAGAGCAGTGGTGTGTGTGAGAGAGAGAGCAGTGGTGTGTGAGAGAGAGAGAGCAGTGGTGTGTGAGAGAGAGAGAGCAGTGGTGTGTGAGAGAGAGAGAGCAGTGGTGTGTGAGAGAGAGAGAGCAGTGGTGTGTGAGAGAGAGAGAGCAGTGGTGGTGTGTGTGAGAGAGAGAGCAGTGGTGTGTGTGTGAGAGAGAGAGCAGTGGTCACGAGTGGTGTGTGAGAGAGAGAGAGCAGTGGTGTGTGTGAGAGAGAGAGCAGTGGTGTGTGTGTGAGAGAGAGCAGTGGTGTGTGAGAGAGAGAGCAGTGGTGTGTTAGAGAGCAGTGGTGTGTGTGTGAGAGAGAGAGCAGTGATGTGTGAGAGAGAGAGCAGTGGTGTGTGAGAGAGAGAGAGCAGTGGTGTGTGTGAGAGAGAGAGCAGTGGTGTGTGTGAGAGAGAGAGCAGTGGTGTGTGAGAGAGAGAGAGCAGTGGTGTGTGAGAGAGAGAGCAGTGGTGTGTGAGAGAGAGAGAGAGACATGTGGCGTGAGAAAGAGAGAGAGCACAAGAATATGTTTGTCTGTCAGATTGTCTTGGGTATATAGTGAGAGATTTGTTGTACATCCTGCTGGACATGAAAAATATCAAATGTTGAGATCTGCTGTAAACTTGATTGATGATTTCTTCCTTATTGCTGTTATTGTTGTTATCTTTGCTGTGGCTGCTGATTGGTTGTTTAGGTATTTATTTGTTTCACAGATTCATTCTGCCATAAATACAGTCAAACCTGCCCCCGTGACTTCCTCCTGATAACAACCATCTTCCCACAGTGACAACTTGAAAGAAACCCTGATGAGCTTTTTTTTTCTCTGGAGAACTTACCTTCCCATAGCGAAGCACCTGTCTGTAAAGACCACCTTGAGCTGGTCTCGTGGCTGGTCTCGTGGCTGGTCTCGTGGCTGGTCTCGTGGCTTGCCTCGTGGCTGGTCTCGTGGTTGGTCTCGTGGCTGGTCTCGTGGCTGGTCTCGTGGCTGGTCTCGTGGTTGGTCTCGTGGCTGGTCTCATGGCTGGTCTCGTGGCTGGTCTCGTGGCTGGTCATTGGAGACAGGTTCAACTGTGATAGGTATATGCTTAAGTCAGTTCTGTCGCACCATACCACGTAAATGAACTTGTGACTGACACTTTATTTCATATTGAGTAACTGACTGCAACGCTCCTGTGTGCAGGGCCTGTTGGAACTGATGCTGAAAGGATTTCAACACGTGCTGCTCCAACCTGCACACCAGCAGCAGCGTAAGTTGAAGTTTCAATGAGATATTTCTTCTTCTTCTTCTTCTGCGTTCGTGGGCTGAAACTCCCACGTACACTCGTGTGTTTTTTTGCACGAGTGGAATTTTACGTGTATGACCGTTTTTTACCCCGTTTTCGGAGGAAGCATGCTGGGTATTTTCGTGTTTCTATAACCCACCGAACTCTGACATGGATTACAGGATCTTTTTCGTGCGCACTTGGTCTTGTGCTTGCGTGTACACACGGGGGTGTTCGGACACCGAGGAGAGTCTGCACACAAAGTTGACTCTGAGAAATAAATCTCTCGCCGAACGTGGGGACGAACTCACGCTGACAGCGGCCAACTGGATACAAATCCAGCGCGCTACCGACTGAGCTACATCCCCGCCCTACAATGAGATATAATACTGATACAATGTACATGCAAGGATGGCCAAATATCAACATTTTAACTCGCCAGCCGGGCGAGTAACTTCAAGAAAGTCACTAGCCCACCAGAAATGTTGCTGGCCCAGTACATACCACAGTTGCTGCATCTGCGGTGTTAATATGGCTTTGAAACTCGATATGACAACCAAAATAGTTGCATTTGACCAGAATTTTCACTGGCCAGCCGGGCGAGTTGCCAGGCGGTTTCTACTAGCCCGGAAGATCTTTTACTCGCCCCTGGCGATAAGGTGGACGATTTGGCCATACCTGTACACGCACAGCCTAGCGGTGACCTTACAAGTGATTTTCTCCTGCTGATATGTCAAAATAAACGAGACGAACTGCGTTGTCAAAATTCTTTTTCAGCTCCTCGGAAGACATCCAGAATAAGTGACATTACATGTATTTTTATGTGATGCTATTATTCGCAGTATGACATTTTGTGTAACTTTGTTTGTTCGCTTTGGACGTCTTGCAGTGTAAGAGAGGGTCGAGAAGAGTCGTCTTGTGTAATTGGTGTCGCTTGTCATTGATTGCACATATTATACCATACTTTACAATTGCTTAGCCCCAGTCTGGTTGCACCCGTGATTTGCTGTAAAGCTTGTGTAGGGGTCTGGTTGTGTGTTATATGCACAGAATATTTTTGTTTTAACCAGGAAAGAGCTTGCTGGTTTTGTAACATATTCTGCATGTTATCTTGCTTACAGATCCAGTTTTGTATGAAATTCTCCTGACAACCGTTCAAGTGCTTGGGCAAGTGGAGATCTCTTCTTCAGAACTTGGGCTGCTCTTCAGTTTCTTTCTGCACACCAAAGACATGGTAAGGTGACAGGTGTTCAGAGAAGAGTATTGAAATGTTTTTATATTTGTAGGATTTTATGTGTTTTACTTGGTATTGTAAGTTGAACAGTGGTACCTGTGATGAAAGGACACCCTTGGGACCAGCAAAAAGTGTCCCTTCATTGCAGGTGGCCTGTCATGACAGGTATATTTTGGTAGAGATAATAGACAAAGGGACCTCAGAATGTCCTTTTAAGGGAGGTTTCCTCTTGCCAGAGGGGCCACACATCTCAGGTACCACTGTTAAATGTTCAAGTCCTGTGTTCACCAGTGTCTTCAAAATTAAATCAGCAAAGTTTTCAATGAATGTTCTAACTCAGATTCTTTCTATCAACCTGAACCAGAGAAGAATCTGAGCAGATGCACATCATTATTCAGCTGGGATGCACCCCATACTTTAATGTACTTCACTGCCCTTTGCCAGCAGTACGAACTTTGACAAAATAAAACAAGAATTTGGTCAGAAATTGTTTGAGAACTCTTTCTTTTGAATAAAAAGTCAGTACAGTATTGATTAGAGATATCAAGTTTCCAGAAGGCAAAACTTCAGTCGTAGAGAAGGGTTGTTTAATAGATTATTGTATTATGATCAAATACTCATCAGCTAAAATACAAAGGCCTTGAAAGAAAAGATGCAGAAAGAGAAGTTTGAAAAGAGTTTGTTGTGGAAGGAAAAGTTAGAACATTATTGATCAGAGCGATGTTGTCATAAACCTGAGTGCTGTTTTGGGAACCTGGGTTTGAGTTTTGACAACAGAACATCAAAGCATGATCAGAATTGCCATGACATTGTTTTTTGTTGTTGTTTTGTGTCTTTCCCTTCAGATTGTTATCTGTATAGGCGAATACTTCCCCACTGATGGTACATATATATATATGCATTTTGTTTTTGTTATGAGTATGTATGAATATGAAAATCATCTCCTGAGGCAAAGAAAACAAGTCGCGTAAGGCGAAAATACAATATTTAGTCAAGTAGCTGTCGAACTCACAGAATGAAACTGAACGCAATGCAACGCAGCAAGACCGTATACTCGTGGTCCACCGCTCACGGCATTGGCAGTGAAATTGACAAGAAGAGCGGGGTAGTGGTTACGCTATGCTGCATAGCACGCTTTTCTGTACCTCTCTTCGTTTTAACTTTCTGAGCGTGTTTTTAATCCAAACATATCATATCTATATATTTTTGGAATCAGGAACCGACAAGGAATAAGATGAAAGTGTTTTTAAATTGATTTCGAAAAAAAAAATTTGATAATAATTTTTATATATTTAATTTTCAGAGCTTGTTTTTAATCCGAATATAACATATTTATATGTTTTTGGAATCAGCAAATGATGGAGAATAAGATAAACGTAAATTTGGATCGTTTTATAAATTTTTATTTTTTTTTTACAATTTTCAGATTTTTAATGACCAAAGTCATTAATTAATTTTTAAGCCACCAAGCTGAAATGCAATACCGAACCCCGGGCTTCGTCGAAGAGTACTTGACCAAAATTTCAACCAATTTGGTTGAAAAATGAGGGCGTGACAGTGCCGCCTCAACTTTCACGAAAAGCCGGATATGACGTCATCAAAGACATTTATCAAAAAAATGAAAAAAACGTTCGGGGATTTCATACCCAGGAACTCTCATGTCAAATTTCATAAAGATCGGTCCAGTAGTTTAGTCTGAATCGCTCTACACACACACACACATGCACACACACACGCACACACACACACACACACACACACACGCACATACACCACGACCCTCGTTTCGATTCCCCCTCGATGTTAAAATATTTAGTCAAAACTTGACTAAATATAAAAATGATACTGATGCCTATACATTAACTACCAAATACATTGAGGTACATTTTTAGAGGTTAGGAACATAAAATCTGAAAAATGGGTGTGTGGAGGGGCTGTTTGGGAGAGGGGGGCGTTAAAGGGGGCGTTTCACAGTATTCCTAATAAATGTCCTGTGGTCTTTAGTTCCATGTTGTTTGTGTGCAGGATTCTCTGTTATCAACTCTGACAGGAATAGCGGAGAACAGCTGGGTTGCACCCTCAACATACCTCACGTTTCCAGCGAAGGGCAGGAGCATCCGTGTCAAGCCAGATCACCCATCGCAAGGTAACACTGAGCTCGGATGACAGCTGATGGTAGATTATTATGTGGTACCTCTTGCCTATTATTGGCCAGAAACAAACAAAAAGGTGCAAAGTGACAATGCCACAAACAGTGCCTCTGAATATATTTACTTGAACACTTCTTGTTTAAAACTGAGCATGATAAGATCAAAATGTTAAACTGTAAGTAAGATAGTGATGGCGCCGGTATTTTTTCAAACCTGTACACAAACGTTTATGATGCAAACAGTCCAAAAAGAAACGGTAGGCTGGTCATTGGAACCAGTAAGAGTCCAACTCAGAGTACTGGTTTTGTTGTTTTACCAGCGAAAGAAAACCTGGCAGTTCTAAAAATCTTCTTCTTCTTCTTCTTCTTCTGCGTTCGTGGGCTGAAACTCCCACGTACACTCATGTTTTTTTTGCACGAGTGGAATTTTTACGTGTATTTTTCCCCGCCATTTAGGCAGCCATACGCCGTTTTCGGAGGAAGCATGCTGGGTATTTTCGTGTTTCTATAACCCACCGAACTCTGACATGGATTACAGGATCTTTTTCGTGCGCACTTGGTCTTGTGCTTGCGTGTACACACGGGGGTGTTCGGACAGCGAGGAGAGTCTGCACACAAAGTTGACTGAGAAATTAATCTCTCGTCAAACGTGGGGACGAACTCACGCTGACAGCGGCCAACTGGATACAAATCCAGCGCGCTACCGACTGAGCTACATCCCCGCCCAGTTCTAAAAATCAACCGGTAGGTCATACCGGCAGTCAATTTTTGATCCGATATTTTCTCATTTCTGGGAGGATTATTTGCTTGTGTGTTGTTGTTGTATTTCTTTTCTCTTTGTTTGCCTGTCCTTGACGTTCTCTTCCAAATCTTGTCATGTTTGCCTGTCCTTGACGTTCTCTTCCAAATCTTGTCATGTTTGTGTGCTGATGTATGTATCCTAACATAGACAATGTTCAGAAATAACTCTGTCGGATTTGAATGGGTTGTGAAAGAGTGAATACTCTTGCTATTACAGGTGACATTATAGTTCATCACTAGCAAGGGGTGTGTCTGACACATGTGACATTATAGTTCATCACTAGCAAGGGGTGTGTCTGACACATGTGACATTATAGTTCATCACTAGCAAGGGGTGTGTCTGACACATTTGGAACCCCCCGCGGGTTAGGGGGAGTTCCATATTGGTTGGGACGAGAAAGAATTTACCCGATGCTCCCCAGCATGTCGTAAGAGGCGACTAACGGATTCTGTTTCTCCTTTTACCCTTGTTAAGTGTTTCTTGTATAGAATATAGTCTATTTTTGTAAAGATTTTAGTCAAGCAGTATGTAAGAAATGTTAAGTCCTTTGTACTGGAAACTTGCATTCTCCCAGTAAGGTAATATATTGTACTACGTTGCAAGCCCCTGGAGCAAATTTTTGATTAGTGCTTTTGTGAACAAGAAACAATTGACAAGTGGCTCTATCCCATCTCCCCCCTTCCCCCGTCGCGATATAACCTTCGTGGTTGAAAACGACGTTAAACACCAAATAAAGAAAGAAAGAAACATTTGGACAAGGAGGACGTGTGCAAAGTTTGCCTTACTAAAAGCAAAAGTATTTACTCTTTTTCAGCCCATACAAGCCCGACAAAGTTATATCCGAAGTTCAGAGTTTGTCTATGGTGACCAGAAATTGTCTGCATATATATACTTATGTGTACTTGTCTTTTCGTGCCTGAAGAAGACCCAAGAGGTCGAAACGTCGCCGTTATTTGTTCCGTGTTCGTCTTCAACATGAGTACAGTGCTTTTTGGTCTTTTTGCATATATACTGTTATTGGTGTCTGCATATGTACTGTTATTGCAGACCTGACGTCAGCGGGCGTGTGGGGTGTGTCAGCAATACAGTGTGCAGTGAAAGGTCTGCAGTGGCCTCCCTTTGAGACAGGCTTTTCACTGTCCCTGTGGTTTTCATTGGACCTGCCTTCATCCACAACCATTGCTGGCCCGCCTTCTTCAGGTCAGCACATTTTCTTTGACTGTAATCATGGCTTGATTGGAATTTGTTAGAAGATCCATTCGCTCGGCTTCCTGGCGAGCGGGCGAAATTTCGATCAAGCTAAGTTTTTTGTGACTAGTTTCACTTAAAAGACCGTTGGGTCGATATATTTGTGATTGTAATGTATTTTGTCAATAACAACGTTCCAACAACTTACCTTTCTTGTTTTTTGATTATGTAAGAAGAGCATTTTAACAAAGAGATATTAGTCCTTACGCAAGTAACTTGTGGAATTGTGGTACTAAAGGTCACTTCTTTCTGTTTTTTGTGCGTGCGTGTTTTGTTTTTTTACAGCAGTTTCATTTGGTTAGTGATGAAGACAAATTGATTTCAAGATGAGTTGCTAATACTCTCATAGAGGACAAAAATCTGACAAGATATACATGTTTTTGTGGTCTTGTTGCAGAAAATTGGATAACCATTATTCAGTCTTGACAGGCAGAAGTTTGACCTTATAGCTGTTGGCAGAAGACAAACTAGGATTTGTTGTTTTGTCCGTTTTGTGTGTGTGTGTGTGACTGTGTGTGTCTGTGTGTGTGTGTGGTGGTGGAACTTGCATGCAGTTACTGTATTCCAAAGCTGGAAATCTTTGGTTTGAGTACATTGTAAAAGTGTAGAAAACACTGCCTGGTTACAGAGAAGAGCCAGGATCGAGAGAGTGCACCCTTCACACCGGTGGTACAGGACTGTGTGCATCTGGTATCCCTGGGCGACAGCACCAAGATGTTTGAAGTCTGGCTACATGTCGCATCCACTACATTGCTCTTCAGGTAAGGTCACTTCAGGCACGGAGGCTTTATCATCTTACAGAAGAATCCTGTGAAACAAAGTCATGTGATCGAGTTGCCCTTGAAAAAAAGCATGCGATCTCAAAAGTAAGGGCATGGGAGAGTTCTTGTGGGCATTTATCATTGTATCTTTTGCATGGGAATCAGGCCCTTACAGACCTGTTTACTCATACGATTTCGCCGTATTTTGTACGCCTAGTTTCCAAGAATACGATGAATACGCTGGTTGATAAGAAAGTACGACAATTTCCAGTGTCATATTCTTACAGTTTTATCATCAGTGCGACGGACATTGTATTGGAATTTCACTGCTTACAGTTTTACGTCGGTCACATGATTAAGAAGCACCTCTACCTGGTAAGAAAATACACTCAATATTTTGAAAATACACTAAGTCTCTGTGGAAAATACACCAACTGTTCCAATTAGGTAAACAGGTCTGCCCTTACCATGAAGCCATGAAACAAAGCTGACATGTGTAGCTGTCCCTGTACAGTCAGCTCTTCATTTGCCTGCAGTTTGACCAAGTAATCATTGAGGAATTCAGGAGAAGCAGGTTGCAAATAGTAATATCTAGCCTGTAGACAAGCATTACTAATTCTTACAACAGAACTGGGGCAGGGAATTCACTTACCAGGTGACATCTTGAAGATGTGTGGCTTTAGCTTTGTTGGAAGCTCAGGGAAGTGTGTCTTCCATGAGTATCTGAGGGCGATGTTTATTTATGACAGTGCACTTAAAGGCACAGTCAGCCTCTCGTAAACCATCACAGACACTGTCAGGCTTTACTCACAGTACAAACACCCTTTCGTTTAAACACTCACCGCTTGAGAACATCCTAGGTGCCCTACGTAAAGAGCGAGCAATTTCTTGGGGAAATGTTGGTTTAGGGTAACATGACAAAAAAAAATACGGTCGGTAGGTAAGTAGGTTTTTATTATTTTATTTTTTTTAAATTTAGTCGAGTTCGAAGGAGGTTATTTCCCTTAGTCTCGGTATGGTTCGCTAAATGTGCCAAAAGTTTTTTGTGTTTTTTAGAAATGAAAAATAAATGTTAGGGTCAGCTGGAAAAAATAGGGTCAGTCGGGTTACCCTAAACCAACATTTTTGTTTTTTTTTGTTTGCCTAATGAAAGCAGTGTGTGTTCACTATGTTTACTTTCCTGCTTTTCAGACTGTCTTCACTGAAGAGCGGCAGCTTGGTGTTGAAGGAGACTGCGGTGGGGTTGTCGCTGTCGTCACTGGACTGGCACAATGTGGGCTTCTCTTACCTGGACTCTCTGGATGGCAGCACGTCACTGGGAAAGGTTTGACACTTTTCCTTCCTGCCTAGTCATGTTGGGTTTGTAGTTGTTATGAAGAAGGCCCCTCGCGCCCCCTAATTGGCGTAGAGGCGCGTCCCCCGGGTGGTGGATGGGGGAGCCTTCTCTACTAACTTCTGAGAGAAGGTCGCATCACTCTCGATGCCGTGAACCTAATTAGGATCTTTTTCTTGTTTCTTCTCTATTTCTGCCTCCCCAAAGTCCTTTTACTTTCCTTTTCTCACCCATAAAATTCTTCACTTATTACCCTTGTTAAGTGGTTCTTGTATAGAATATAGTCAATCGTTTGTAAAGATTTTAGTCAAGCAGTATGTAAGAAATGTTTAGTCCTTTGTACTGGAAACTTGCATTCTCCCAGTAAGGTCATATATTGTACTACGTTGCAAGCCCCTGGAGCAATTTTTTGATTAGTGCTTTTGTGAACAAGAAACACTTTACAAGTGGCTCTATCCCATCTCCCCCCTTTCCCCTATCCCATCTCCCCCCTTTCCCTCGTCGCGATATAACCTTCGTGGTTGAAAACGACGTTAAACACCAGATAAAGAAAGAAAGATGAAGAAGGCCATGATCTTTTGTGGGATGTTTAACACTGATGAGTTCGTGCCTCACCCCTTGACCCCTGCCAAGGAAAACCGATGTTGCCGCTGTTGTTTTTGCTGTGTCATTTTTGTATGATATGGATACCAAACTTCCCTTTTTTTTTATGACGATTCCACTTTTTCGTGAATTCATACATTTCCGAGAGTGTGCTCAGATTTGCCTCAAATTGTACTGTTCTGACTGTAAATTTCAACATTTTTCTGGACCCCTCTAGAATGTTAGGGATTTCTACTTTTTTTTTTGGTGGAAGCCCTGTCTTCCCTTTTTGACTCACATGCGAAGCAAAAGTGAGTCTATGTACTCACCCGAGTCGTCCGTCCGTCCGTCCGTCCGTCCGTCCGTCCGTCCGTCCGGAAAACTTTAACGTTGGATATTTCTTGGACACTATTCAGTCTATCAGTACCAAATTTGGCAAGATGGTGTATGATGACAAGGCCCCAAAAAACATACATAGCATCTTGACCTTGCTTCAAGGTCAAGGTCGCAGGGGCCATAAATGTTGCCTAAAAAACAGCTATTTTTCACATTTTTCCCATTTTCTCTGAAGTTTTTGAGATTCAATACCTCACCTATATATGATATATAGGGCAAAGTAAGCCCCATCTTTTGATACCAGTTTGGTTTACCTTGCTTCAAGGTCAAGGTCACAGGAGCTCTTCAAAGTTGGATTGTATACATATTTTGAAGTGACCTTGACCCTGAACTATGGAAGATAACTGTTTCAAACTTAAAAATTATGTGGGGCACATGTTATGCTTTCATCATGAGACACATTTGGTCACATATGATCAAGGTCAAGGTCACTTTGACCCTTATGAAATGTGACCAAAATAAGGTAGTGAACCACTAAAAGTGACCATATCTCATGGTAGAAAGAGCCAATAAGCACCATTGTACTTCCTATGTCTTGAATTAACAGCTTTGTGTTGCATGACCTTGGATGACCTTGACCTTGGGTCAAGGTCACATGTATTTTGGTAGGAAAAATGTGTAAAGCATGTGAGTCGTATGGGCTTTGCCCTTCTTGGTTTTTTTCTTTTTTTTTTCGCGTGACTATTTAACCCACTTGCACACCTGATTACCTGCGTGTGGCATGTTGTACAGCTGTCGGTGTGTGTGGACGGCCACCTGTAGAAGGAGGTAGTGATGGACCACCCGGCCAGCATGTGGCACTGCCCCGTGTCCAACGCCACCCCCTCCCTCCCTCCACTTTACCAGTGCTTTCACACACCTGCTTACCTGTGTGGCATGTTGTGCAGCTGTCTGTGCGTGTGGACAGTCATCTGGAAAAGGAGGTAGTGCTGGACCACCCGGCCAGCATGTGGCATTGCCCCGTGTCCAACGCCACCCCCTCCCTCCCTCCCTCCCTTCCTGATCACTTGTGTTGTGCAGCTATCTGTGTGTGTGGACTGCCCCGTGTCCAACGCCACCCCCTCCCTCCCTCCACTTTACCAGTGCTTTCACACACCTGCTTACCTGTGTGGCATGTTGTGCAGCTGTCGGTGCGTGTGGACAGGCACCTGGAGAAGGAGGTAGTGATGGACCACCCAGCCAGCATGTGGCACTGCCCTGTGTCCAACGCCACCCCCTCCCTACCTGCTTTCACACCTGATCACTTGTGTTGTGCAGCTGTCAGTGCGTGTGGACAGGCACCTGGAAAAGGAGGTAGTGATGGACCACCCGGCAAGCATGTGGCACTGCCCTGTTTCCAACGCCACACCCTCCCT
This sequence comes from Littorina saxatilis, assembly GCF_037325665.1. Lineage (NCBI taxonomy): Eukaryota > Metazoa > Mollusca > Gastropoda > Littorinimorpha > Littorinidae > Littorina > Littorina saxatilis. Next base: position 13,631,198 of record NC_090261.1, on the reverse strand, counting down.
CCACCTGGGGCACACCGCCGGACTCAAGGACAGGCAGCGCTTGGGACAGTTCAATCTGGGCCCTGTCCTTCTCTTCTCAGGTAGTTCCCCATGCTGTTGTCAATTACGGTCTATGATGCTATGGTAATATGGGTTGTATTTGTTACCGTAGTGTTTTTCTACAGTAATCTTAATTTGACGTGATGGGTAAAGCATGTTCTCCTCTTCTCAGGTAATTCTATATGCAGTAGTCTTTTACGGTCAACGATGATACAGTTATATGGGTTTCATTTTGTAGTGATAGAATTTTTCTACAGTTATCTTTCGTCTGAATCCATTCGTGTGGATCATATGTTTGTGTCTTCCAACCTATGCCTTAGAAAACAACAACCTGAGTGTCAGATGCTCCTGTATTCTCACCCGCAGAATGTGGCGTTCACAGTCATAGCATATAGCATAGGTACACTTTATTTTAAAGAAAATCTGTCGGATGTCGTCTGTCATATGAGCGTTGCTGCGTTGAGCTGTCGTTATGCGCCATACATGGCCCAGCTCATCCGGCTTCAGCGTGTTTTTATATCGGAGTGATCCTTCTCCTAGACTGGTGGCTTTACAGGGCTGTCGAGTCCAGTCTACCCGGCTATTTGGCCATAGCTGGCTGGTTTGTTTATCTGAGGTGACCTTCCCCAGGGCTAGAACTTAAAATGCGGCTCTTGTTCGCATGATGCTCCCGTCATTGGACACCTGGGGTATTTCTTGAGTGTAACAGTGCCACCTGTTACCCCGCCCCATCCTGTTGGAAGCACCGCCAGTTGGTCCGCGACTGCTTATTCGTCCTGGCAAGCCTGGCTTATTTCGCAGCTAACCTCCATATCTGAAGGCCATTACACTATCCGCCACCTGTGAACGCGCCTGGTTGGGGGTGGTCGCCCCTACTGTCCCAGGATCTGTCGGATGAAAATTGAAATATCAGCTGTTTGTAAATTGAAATATCAGCTGTTAGTTGTGGCTGGTTGCTGAATTTTTGTCTGGTATGGTTTTTATTTTGACTGATAAAGTACTGGTTATCACAGTCTCAGTGTGAGTGAATGAGAAGAAGAAGAAGAAGAAGACAGTCTCTGTATTGTGAAAGTTGCTAATCACCTTGCTGAAATATGCGACCTTGCTGATTAAGCAGTAGTCATTTGCACAGTCTCTTTGCCATCAACACTGCCTAGTGTATGACTGACAATGCAATTTGACAACAAATGTGCCCCCCCTCTCCCAGCCTCTTATTTTTTCTCATTCCTATACTTTGATTGAACATCAGTGATACTAACTTGCACATGCTGTGCTATCACAGACAGCAGCCTGAGTCACGAGTGGTGGTTCCACCTGTTCGCGCTGGGCCCCACAGTGGCGGGGCTGGGCAGGTGTGACTGCGGCTTCCCCCAGGTGAGCTACGCAGGGCTGCTACACAGGGCTGTGCTGAGAGACTCCCTGCTGAACCATGACGTGCTGGCCGGCTCGGCCCCTGTACCTGACATGGAGAAAGCTCTGGTAAGTACTGATTCCAGTGTACACATTTCTTTACAGTCTCTGTGTATAGTATTTCCAGGATACAGCAAAGTTTGAAAAAACGGGGGTGTCATTTTACCAGGGTATAGGAAAGTTTGCAAAAACTGGAGAGTCATTTTACCAGGATATAGGACAGTTTGCAAAAACTGGAAGGTCATTTTACCAGGATATAAGAAAGTTTGCAAAAACTGGAGGGTCATTTTACCAGGATTGGAAAGTTTGCAAAAACTGGAGTCATTTTACCAGTATATAGGACAGTTTGCAAAAACTGGAGGATCATTTTCCTGGGAAAGCTGGTAAATATTAGGGGTGGTGGAAAAGTTTGGGATTTTAGAAGTTTTACTCAGCAGAACATTTTGTAAAGTCAGTAAATCAGATCTAGAAAATATTCATGAAAATGAAAGCAGTGAAGATGTTCCCAACAGTGGGTACAATCATGTACGAGTACCGAGGATGATAACTCAATCTAAGGGTTAAGTGCATGAAAACAGAACATACTAACTATTTTTCTCATGGATTTTGAATTTTGTTTCAAGTGTTTTGAACTTGACATCTGAAAGAGCATCAGTTAATGCATAAAAACAGAACCTTTTTAATATTTTTTACATGATTTTTAAATTTTGTTTCAAGTGTTTTGAATTTGAAATTTGAAGTGTTATGAATGTTTCTGCTTTGTTTTGATCAGATGACACAGGTGCTGTACTTCGACCCTGAAAACTGGAGGAGCTACTGCAGGTTCGGCCAACCCACTGAACGCAACAACGCATCACTGCTGGGTCTCGTCCCCTCGGCGTCGACGTCACAAGCTTTGCTGGGCCAGCGCCCTCTGGAGTGCAGCAGTAGCGTCAGCGGAGAGATGCGGTTGATGAAACACGTCAACCTGCCGCAAGCGCTGGAACAGCTCGGTGGCGTGCAGGCACTGCTTTTCCTTGTTGCTAAGGTGTGTGATTCATTGTTGCTAAGGTGTGTGATTTCCTTGTTGCTATGGTGTGTGATTCCTTGTTGCTAAGGTGTGTGATTCCTTGTTGCTAAGGTGTGTGATTCCTTGTTGCTAAGGTGTGTGATTCATTGTTGCTAGGGTGTGTGATTCTTTGTTGCTAAGGTTTGTTGCTGTTGGTTGTTGGAGATGGCTGCTTTTGTTTCCGTCTCGTTCGAGCCTTCAAAACATATCAGAGTTGTCAAAATATTGAGTCCAGTTATAATCGGAGCACTTGAGATGCTTTGAGGGTGGTTATGTTGAAAAGATTGATTTGGTGTAGTTTTTGTGTGAAATTGTATCTTTAAGTGAGGTGTTAAGCAGAGGAACTGTTCTGTCAATCAGTCCTTTTTCCCCTCTACAGAAGGAACCACACTTCTGCCTTCCCTTGTGATTTTGACACAGTTTTCCCCAAGACATTGTAGATAGAATTCATCACCTTCACTTTTCAAACTTCTTCTTCTTCTGCGTTCGTGGGCTGAAACTCCCACATACACTCGTGTTTTTTGCACGAGTGGAATTTTACGTGTATGACCGTTTTTTACCCCGCCATTCAGGCAGCCATACGCCGTTTTCGGAGGAAGCATACTGGGTATTTTCGTGTTTCTCTAACCCACCGAACTCTGACATGGATTACAGGATCTTTTTCGTGCGCACTTGGTCTTGTGCTTGCGTGTACACACGGGGTTTTTTCGGACACCGAGGAGAGTCTGCACACAAAGTTGACTCTGAGAAATAAATCTCTCGCCGAACGTGGGGACGAACTCACGCTGACAGCGGCCAACTGGATACAAATCCAGCGCGCTACCGACTGAGCTACATCCCTGCCACGACTTTTCAAACAATACATCAATCAGGTGGACCTAAGAAGATGTTAAGGCAAAACAAAACAAAAGTGTTTGTTTAGGGTAACCAAACCGACCCTATTATTTTCCACCGACCCTTCATTTCTAAAATAAACAACAACAAAAAACTTTTGGCACATTTTGCGAACCATTCCGAGACTAAGGGAAGAGTTTGTGACAAAATAGTGTTTGAGATGTTTTTATATCATTATGAGGTCAACTAAATTTTTAAAAAAAACACTTCCTACCCACCCTATTTTTGTAGGTCACGTTACCTTAAACCAACATTTTTTGTGTGTTTTGGCCTAAACTTCCTCAGTCAGTATTTCATCCAAAATGTGTTACTTTGCAGGTGGTGGATTCCTCAGTCAGTATTTCATCCAAAATGTGTTACTTTGCAGGTGGTGGAGGAGAGTGGGCACCTGAAGAAGGGAGGGGGAGTGAAGGAGCTGGGGGTGCAGAGCAAGGCGGTACACTTGTTGCTGACCTTGCTGCATCGCTTCCCCCCTCTCTCCGTCACCTTCACACACATGCAGGGCTACGAGATGATGGCCGTCGTGCTACGATCGTCCAGAGCTCACGTCAGCCATTCTCTGGTCAAGGTAGGTACATTGCTTGACAGCACGATTGCACCACTACTGTTTAGATGTTCCTCTGGTTGTTTGCGGTTTTCAGACTTTGGTGCTCACATTCAATGCATTTCTGAAGAGATTCTTAAGTTGAATCTTTAATGTAATTTAAAGATTGATTTGTATTGGCGGTGATGTTAGGTTAGATCCTAATAGTTAAGTTGAAGTGACGTATTCGAAAGAAAAATGTATGCCTCTCTCCAGGTGCTGTTTGATGCCGCCACAACCGAGAGCGTCTTCAAAGTGGACGGGCTGACGGGCCGACTTCTCTTACGCTCCGGTTCGGAGAGCGTCATCTGCAACATCGCCATAGTGACGCACCTGCTGCTTTGCTGGCACGTGTGGCAGCAGGCTGAGCACAGCCTGATGGAGCTCATCCTGTCGGCCCTGGTGGTGCTCGTACGCACAGATCACCCCCATCAGGCCTTCAACGTCAGGCAGCTGCAAGCTGCTGGGGTGGTCAAATTGCTGTTTAATATGTATCTGGTGAGTTGGATGCGGAAGAAAGTACAGTGAAACCCCCTTTTAAGACCTCCAAACATTTGGGAAAATTAGGTCTTAAAAAGGGGGGAGTCTGAAAATAAAGGTCAATTTACAGAGGTTCTGGAAACTGAAAAAGTAATCGAAAAATCAAAGGGGAGAGGAGGGCGGGGATGTAGCTCAGTCGGTAGCGCGCTGGATTTGTATCCAGTTGGCCGCTGTCAGCGTGAGTTCGTCCCCACGTTCGGCGAGAGATTTATTTCTCAGAGTCAACTTTGTGTGCAGACTCTCCTCGGTGTCCGAACACCCCCCCGTGTGTACACGCAAGCACAAGACCAAGTGCGCAACGAAAAAGATCCTGTAATCCATGTCAGAGTTCGGTGGGTTATAGAAACACGAAAATACCCAGCATGCTTCCTCCGAAAGCGGCGTATGGCTGCCTAAATGGCGGGGTAAAAAACAGTCATACACGTAAAATTCCACTCGTGCAAAAAAACACGAGTGTACGTGGGAGTTTCAGCCCATGAACGCAGAAGAAGAAGAAGAAGAAGAAAGGGGAGAGGTCTTTAATTGGGGGGTCTTGAAAGGGGGTTCCACTGTATGTAAACGTCCTCCAGAGTTTGTGCTGGTCCACACAAATCACCATCACCAGGCCTTTAAACTCAGGGACCTGCAAGGGGTGCTGGGGTGGTAACATTGCTGTTTCTTCTTCTTCTTCTGCGTTCATGGGCTGAAACTCCCACGTACACTCGTGTTTTTTTGCACGAGGGGAATTTTACGTGTATGACCGTTTTTTACCCCGCCATTTAGGCAGCCATACGCCGTTTTTGGAGGAAGCATGCTGGGTATTTTCGTGTGTCTCTAACCCACCGAACTCTGACATGGATTACAGGATCTTTTTCGTTGCGCACTTGGTCTTGTGCTTGCGTGTACACACGGGGGGGTGTTCAGACACCGAGGAGAGTCTGCATAAAAGTTGACTCTGAGAAATAAATCTCTCGCCGAACGTGGGGACGAACTCACGCTGACAGCGGCCAACTGGATACAAATCCAGCGCGCTACCGATTGAGCTACATCCCCGCCCACATTGCTGTTTAATATGTACCTGGTGAGTTCGATGCGGAAGAAAGTATGTAAGAGTCCTCTCCAGTATAGAGTGTGTGCACAAAGATCACCTTCACCAGGCTTTCAATGCCAGACAGCTGCAAGCCGCTGGAGTGGTGATAATGATGTTTAATGTGTATCTGCTGAGTGTCATACAAAAAAACCACCATTAAATCCCTGTGCAATTGGCAAATAAGTCAAGGAGATCTGGAAGTAAAACTTCTCTTCTGGTAAGTGGGGTGAACAAGACAATCTGAAACAAGTAGAGACACAAAGATAGAGAGGGAAATAGAAAGAAAGGGTGGGGGTGGTGTGGGGGATGTGGGTAGAGGGAGATAAGGTGGAAGCTACGTGGAAGCTTCGTTTCAATGTGAGAAAAGGAAAGATCTACAGTTCAGTTCCAGAACCTAAGAGGTTGGATGGGAAAATGTAAGTGAGCTGGATGGTTTTGTTTGCATTACAAATGTTTGTCATTTACTCAACGTTTGTCATTTACTCAACGTTTGTTTTGTATACATCAGTTCATTGTTCACACCTGCTCCTTTAATAAAATAGATGCACACATGTATATTTCAGGAGCGCATCCAGGAAGACATGCCGGCGCTGTCGGGTGTGTGCGGTCGCCACGTGGCAGCCATTGTGGCCAGCGTGGTTGGATCGCCGCCAGACCTGGCCCTCCTGGCCAGCATCACCGACTTTCTGCTACAGCTCCACCCCCCAACCACACGCTTCATCAACTACACGCCCTCTGCCTTCTACCTGCACCCTCTGTGGTGTGAGTATTGCTTGGTTGTCTTGTCTTGTCTTGTCTTGTCTTGTCTTGTCTTGTCTTGACTTGACTTGACTTGACTTGACTTGACTTGTCTTGTCTTGTCTTGTCTTGACTTGACTTGACTTGACTTGACTTGACTTGACTTGTCTTGTTTTGTTTTGTCTTGTTTTGTCTTGTCTTGTCTTGTCTTGTCTTGTCTTGTCTTGCCTTGTCTTGCCTTTCCTTGCCTTGCCTTGCCTTGCCTTGCCTTGCCTTGCCTTGCCTTGCAATCTGTGTTTGTGTAGCAGTATATATCCTCTTATCTGATGGGGGGGAGGAAAGGGAGGTATAGGAGGAGGAGGAGAATTATGACAAGAGTTATGACAATGTTTAAGGGGGGACAGGGTAGGCAAGCACTTTTTTTTTTTATTTTGGAAACAGCTTGCTGCTTGTTTGATTTTTGCAAGCAGAATAACCTAATTAAGGGAAACCATTTTAAATTTTGAGTGAAAAGCAATTTTTGGGGGTTTTATTCACCAAAATGTGAGAAAAACGTTATAAAATGTGCTTTTTTTAAAATGTTGCAGTTTGTGAACCAGTGCATGTTTTGATCCAATTTTTCTTCTTTGCAGCAATATGTTTGTGTTTAATAATTCTGTGTATCGAAAAGCATTTCTAAGCAATATATTATTTTAATTTAGCATTTTCAGTTACCGGTTCAGTTTTGATAAGAAAAATACATGAAATCCTAACTGTCAGACTCATAAAACCCCAACCAATGCACTGAACTCTTATTCCATACACAGAACTGATGCTGTACAACTCATAAACAACATATACAAAAACTGAACAAATCCATCAAGCCTTTCAAAAGTTGCAACATTTTAATTGTAGCGTTTTGTCTGAAAATTACATTCAGAGAAAACAGCATTTTAAAGATTTGAACCAGTACATAAAAAAACCAGTAGCACAGTGCACCCTGAATTCATATGTTTTTATCAGAATGACCACTTTACTATGTAGGGAAAAGGATTTGACAATCAAATTATCAGGATTTTTTTTATATACATCATATGAAAACAGCCATCTTTGTTTGTACCGATATGAAAACATGAATCAGAACCAAACTGTCAGACTCATAAAAACCCAACCAATGCACTTAACTCTTATTCCATACACAAAACTGACGCTTTACAAATCATAAACAACATAAACAAAAATGAAACAAATCCATCAAGCCATTCAAAAGTTGCAACATTTTAATTACAGATGTTTGTCTGAAAATTACATTCAGAGAAAACAGCATTTGAAAGATTCCAACCAGTACCTCAAACTAGTAGCACAGTGCAGCCTGAATTGATATGTTTTTATAAGAATAACCACTTTACTATGATGGGGAAATGATTTGACGATCAAATTATCCAGACTTTTTTTACAAAATCATTTGAAAACTCATCTATGTTAGTGCAGATATGAATCAAAACGAAACTGTCGGACTCATAAAAACACAAGGAATCCACTGTATTCTTATTCCATGCACAGAAATGGTGCTTCACAAATCATAAACAACATATACAAAATTGGAACAAATCCATCTTGCCATTCAAAAGTTACAACATTTTAATTACCACATTTTGTCTCAAATTACATGTAGAGAAAACAGCATGTAAAAGAGTCTCACTAGTACCCCGGTAAACTAGTACCACAGTAGAGCTTGAATTAATGGGGTGGTTTTTTTTTTTAACCAGAATAACACTTTAACTATGAAGGGGAAATGATTTGATAATCAAATTATCAGATTTTTTTTATTTAAAAAAAAATTATATGAAAACATTAAAAAAGTCAATTATCTGTGTTTGTGCTGATATGAAAATATTGATCAGAACCAAACTGTCAGACTCATAAAAACCCAACGGATGCACTGATTTCTTATTCCATTGCATAGAAATGATGCTTCACAAATCATCAACAACATTACATAATTATATATACACAAATGGAACAAAGCTATCAAGCCATTCAAAAGTTGCAACATTTTAATTACAGTATTTCTGTGCTCAATCCTAACACTGCAGCAAATTTCTGTAAAGCTGAATGTCCCTTTCCATGTACCAACTTGGTCATACGCGGATTATTTAAAATGCAACTTGACCACCCGAAGCGTTGCAAACACCGGGAGAAGAGTAAACAACTGCAGACTTGAATGGACACTCATATGCACTCCAGATGCAGGGCCTGTGCAAATCCTTGGGCTGATGCATCACCTTCTTTCATAATCAGACTGCTATCAGACAAGCATTCAGTACAGGATATAAACCTTTCAGCAATAGATTGAGCTGATCAATGTTGACAAAAGCCCAACACATGTCAGCGGAGTGACGTTGCACAGTACCAGTATCCATATCTGCTTGTGATGGGTCAGAAGATGGCAAAGTATCTGTATCTTCTTATGGTTGGTCAGAAGATGGCAAAGCTGATGTTTCTGCTGTGGAAGAGGGTAGTTCCGGTTTAGCAAACTTTTCCATCAGGTCAATCTTTCTCCTCGCTGCCACCACAGGAGGACTGGCTCTCCCCTTGCTCCAACCTAATAAATACACAAACACTGATTTAATATTTGATACAACTGTCCATGGTTTTTGTTTGTAATAAGCTGCAAATTTTAAGACTCAATATAAACGTCAACAAGTGCTTGTACTTTATTTTGCAAATGACCATGTTACATGGGGTGTACCTCAACTTTTTGGCTAGGCTGGTAAATCAGAAATCCCAATCAGCCCCCAACCACTGAACCAGGCGGGTTTTCTTACAACCACCTCAGCGGCTCGTACCCACATATGTCGGTTGACGAACACACACACACACACACACACACACACAAAAGACATTCATTAATTGGCCCCTATCACAAAATGTACATGTCAAGTTTACTATGGGATTTGAGTAACCACACAATCACATACACACAGGAACTAATACTGAAACTAGCTGAATTATTTTCTTTCTTTCTTTCTTTCTTTTCATATTTTTCTTTTAAAATTAATTTATTTCATCACACTTGCTATGTATTTGCTTGTTTCTTGTCTGTTGTCTGTTTTGTGTGTGTGTGTGTGTGTGTGTTCTGTGTGTGTGTATACATTTTCAGATTTCCTAAACCTAGCACTGTTTGCAGGTGATCTTTATGCTTTTGATTCATGAGTTGCATCCCCAGTCCTTTAGTTTAACTCTTTTTTTTTCTTTGGTGAAGTAAATTGGATCTATTTTTTTTATTTCTTAGTTAATGGAAAAGATTTGACAACAATATTGCTGTCAATGATAGGTTGGTCAGCCATGCTGGTGTAAACCAATCCTTTAGAATTAGAGAGCGCTCTCTAGTAGGGTACTTATTTTCCTACGGTCAATGACCAGAAACAGAAACTGTGTCAGTCGTACATCGCTCAGATGCTGCTTCTCAGTTTGACCCCAGACAAAGAATACTGATGACATGTTACACCATAGTAAGCTCTCAAGGACTGGCCAGCGAAGAACAATAAAATAGGGGTTGTGAAGACGATATCACAGAGATGATCGAGGGAGGGAGGGGGGGGGGCGGTGTGCGGCGGCGGCATGGTCAGTAAATTGGATCAAGAAACCCGCAAAATACTTCAGACACAAACTGTTTATCATTTACCTGCAAACCCTAACACATTCTTACAACAACAACAACATAACGATGTGCAATAAATCACGTTGTCAAACAAACAAGATCGAAAAGAGAAAGAAGCAAAACCCACCTCGTCGAGTCAAGAATCTTAGAATGTCGTCTGCTCAAATACGATCATGTTGGTTCATTTCGGAGTGTTGTTACTTCCTTCTACTGTTCGCTGCTTCTGGTTCATCTTTCTCTGATATTTCTTTCCACTATGCCGAACATTTCCAATGTTAGGGTTGTTCTCCGCAGCTCAAAACTTTGAAAAATGCTGCTGAATCGGTGAAAACGTCATGGATTTGTTGACACCGGGGGACTGATAAGTTGTCTACTGCGCTTGCGCCAAATGCCTTTGACCTACATATATTTGCATATATTAATTCCGGGGTTTCGGTTGGAACGGATTCTCTCTCTTTGTGCCTATGTCAACGGAAATTCCCCAACGGTGATGACGTCATCTTGAAGAACGGAAATTTCCACACAGTTTGAACAGCGAAGGGTCATGTCATGTGCGCACATTTACCAGCACGGAGTATCCAAAGTTGACCATTTTTTCGATTTTTTTGATAAAACACAGACAAAAACAACAAAACATCGGTTTGAAAATGGTTTTATTTACATGAATACATGTCTAAAATGACAAAAGCAGATTATTGAATACATTCCAGGATGTTCAAAGGTGTGAAAAATGCAACAACCCCAAAAAGGTGTATGAGACCAAAAATAACTCATTTTGCCTACCCGGTCTGCCCTTAATATGTACCAGATAATCTATGATCACTTTCATGGGTATTTTGTGAACACAATATTTCACCACAATGAAAGGCTTTGTCTAGATGCAGACAACTTTATTTCAACTTTAACTCCAGAGACATTAGTGTTCAGTGGAACACCCCTTCTAAGACCTAGCAAGATCTGAGAAAATCAAGTCTGAATGGAGGTAAACATTTAGGGGCTATGAACACAAAATTGAAAAATCAAGTTGTTGAAAGGGGGTAGTCTTAAATTTGGGGGGGGAGGGGCATGTCTTAAAAGGGAGGTCCCTTTTAGCTTCCAGCAAAAGCTTGATATCCAATGTAAGAAGCTAATAGTTATACCTTTCACTTGAAAGTGATTGTTGACATGTGTGTGTGTGTGTGACAGTATCAGGAGAAGAGCCAGTGGCAGGCACAACCAAAGTACCGTCCAGGAAAGGCGGCAACAACAAAGGAGAGAAAGTGAAACAGGTGGCCAGTCCTTTTTCAACCTCAGACCAAGGTAAGGAGCAGCAGTGTTATGTCAGCCATGCTAATCTAAACAACGAAGTGACTGTGGTAAGATGAACAAAGTTCATAATTGCGAAAATTCGTAATCGTCTTGTGTCGTCTTTGTATTGGTGAGTACAGTAATCCTTTGTTTTTTAACTTTTTTCAGCCATGCTAGTCATTGGTATTGATACTCAGAACTTGAAATGACGGATCATCATGGCATAGGTTTGGTCATTGACCCACTGAATTTCTGACATGCCTGTCAAGTATGGAGTAGATTGGCTCTTAGATTTTCAAAATGGTGTGGTTATGGATTGTTATCTGGCCAATTTTTTAGTTGACTCTGAGCTGATTCCTGGCTACTGTAAGTATCAGTACTATGGTAGTAGATCACATGATAATGGTTTACATTCCTAGCTTGACATTATCCAGTTGGGGGGGGGGGGGTGGATGTTGGACGCAGTAAGTTAAGGGTCCCAACAGTACCTTTACCCAGGGGATTCTCCTACATTGCACTGGGCTCTGGCCACTTGTTCGGTTTGAAAACACTTCAAAAACTTACCGGTCAAGACTCATGCATTGTATGTGTGAATGTTACAGACACAGAGATGGAAGTGGTACAGTTCCACTCCCAGCAAGACATCTCCAGTGAGACATGCTGGGATAGCATGGAGGGATCGGAAAACACTGAAAACGAGCTGGCGATCGACGAAGTCAACCGACCCGCTTCCTCTCCTCACTACCCCCTCCTGGAAGCCACAACCGACACCCCCACTCGCAGCTTTTGTCTGCAAGGGAGCTCGGAGAGCAGTGACGGATTCACTCAGTCCGGCATAGTAACGTCCGATGTTGCAGACATCATTAACGAGAACAATCAGGCTGCTGTACAGACCAGTGAGAGTGTAGATCTCTCCACACAAACCTCAGGGAACCAACAGATAATGAGGCAAAATTCGAAAAACAAAAGTAACAGGAGTAGTACTTCGACTCAAAGAAGCCTTGTGCTGGAAAGTTCCAGACTAGAGCAGACGTCAAGTCCGCGGGGAGTTGGAACGGAAGATGAAGAACCATGGAGTGACAGTGTGGAGAAAATACAAGAAGCTTTTGCAGATGCTGGCCTCAGCAGTGGTGAAGACTCAGAATCGGATAAAAGTTCTTTGTCCTCAGAGGGACGTCACGGTGCTGTTGGAAACTCGGTAGAGCAAGACTCGACAGACCAGGAAGATGTGAGAGATAGTACAACTCTGTCAGACAGCAGTCAGCAGGTGAGAGCGTCACTCACGGAGCAGGTAGAGGAAGCCAGTCGGTCGTCTTCACCATCGTCTGTGACGCATGAACGGCCAGGCACACCGGGAGACCAGGAAGGACTGGAAACTCTCTGCTTGTGTAAGTATGGTTCAGTTCTCATACACCCACCCTGTGGAAGATCTTTCAAATTTGATTGTGTGAAACAATTTTTGTGCGTAAACAATTAGTGATATTTCTGTCTTTGAATTTTCTTTGCAAATTCAAGGTTTGGAATATAAAAATACCCTTCTTTCAACCCCAAAATCAGGGTTGGGTAATTGATGTCAACCCCCAAATCAGGGTTGGGTAATTGATGTCAACCCCAAAATCAGGGTTGGGTAATTGATGTCAACCCCAAAATCAGGGTTGGGTAATTGATGTCAACCCCAAAATCAGGGTTGGGTAATTGATGTCAACCACAAAATCAGGGTTGGGTAATTGATGTCAACCCCAAAATCAGGGTTGGGTAATTGATGTCAACCCCAAAATCAGGGTTGGGTAATCGATGTCAACCCCAAAATCAGGGTTGGGTAATCGATGTCAACCCCAAAATCAGGGTTGGGTAATTGATGTCAACCCCAAAATCAGGGTTGGGTAATTGATGTCAACCCCAAAATCAGGGTTGGGTAATTGATGTCAACCCCAAAATCAGGGTTGGGTAATTGATGTCAACCACAAATTAGAAACAACAAGTCGCGTAAGGCGAAAATACAATATTTAGTCAAGTAGCTGTCGAACTCACAGAATGAAACTGAACGCAATGCCATTTTACTCGTAGCATCGTCAGGCCACCGCTCATGGCAAAGGCAGTGAAATTGACAAGAAGAGCGGGGTAGTAGTTGCGCTAAGAAGGATAGCACGCTTTTCTGTACCTCTCTTTGTTTTAACTTTCTGAGCGTGTTTTTAATCCAAACATATCATATCTATATGTTTTTGGAATCAGGAACCGACAAGGAATAAGATGAAAGTGTTTTTAAATTGATTTGGACAATTTAATTTTGATAATAATTTTTATATATTTAATTTTCAGAGCTTGTTTTTAATCCGAATATAACCCTGTAGGGGCGACCACCCCCAACCAGGCGCGTTCACAGGTGGCGGATAGTGTGATGGCCTTCAGATATGGAGGTTAGCTGCGAAATAAGCCAGGCTTGCCAGGACGAATAAGCAGTCGCGGACCAACTGGCGGTGCTTCCAACAGGAGGGGGCGGGGTAACAGGTGGCACTGTTACACCCAAGAAATACCCCAGGTGTCCAATGACGGGAGCATCATGCGAACAAGAGCCGCATTTTAAGTTCTAGCCCTGGGGAAGGTCACCTCAGATAAACAAACCAGCCAGCTATGGCCAAATAGCCGGGTAGACTGGACTCGACAGCCCTGTAAAGCCACCAGTCTAGGAGAAGGATCACTCCGATATAAAAACACGCTGAAGCCGGATGAGCTGGGCCATGTATGGCGCATAACGACAGCTCAACGCATCAACGCTCATATGACAGACGACATCCGAATATAACATATTTATATGTTTTTGGAATCAGCAAATGATGGAGAATAAGATAAACGTAAATTTGGATCGTTTTATAAATTTTTATTTTTTTTTACAATTTTCCGATATTTAAGGGCAGACCGGGTAGGCAAAATGAGTTATTTTTGGTCTCATACACCTTTTTGGGGTTGTTGCATTTTTCACACCTTTGAACATCCTGGAATGCATTCAATAATCTGCTTTTGTCATTTTAGACATGTATTCATGTAAATAAAACCATTTTCAAACCGATGTTTTGTTGTTTTTGTCTGTGTTTTATCAAAAAAATCGAAAAAATGGTCAACTTTGGATACTCCGTGCTGGTAAATGTGCGCACATGACATGACCCTTCGCTGTTCAAACTGTGTGGAAATTTCCGTTCTTCAAGATGACGTCATCACCGTTGGGGAATTTCCGTTGACATAGACACAAAGAGAGAGAATCCGTTCCAACCGAAACCCCGGAATTAATATATGCAAATATATGTAGGTCAAAGGCATTTGGCGCAAGCGCAGTAGACAACTTATCAGTCCCCCGGTGTCAACAAATCCATGACGTTTTCACCGATTCAGCAGCATTTTTCAAAGACTGTTTTGAGCTGCGGAGAACAACCCTAACATTGGAAATGTTCGGCATAGTGGCAAGAAATATCAGAGAAAGATGAACCAGCAGCAGCGAACAGTAGAAGGAAGTAACAACACTCCGAAATGAACCAACATTATCGTATTGAAGCAGACGACATTCTAAGATTCTTGACTCGAAGAGGTGGGTTTTGCTTCTTTCTCTTTTCGATCTTGTTTGTTTGACAACGTGATTTATTGCACATTGTTATGTTGTTGTTGTTGTAAGAATGTGTTAGGGTTTGCAGGTAAATGATAAACAGTTTGTGTCTGAAGTATTGTGCGTGTTTCTTGCCGCCGCACCCCCCCCCCCCCCCTCCCTCCCTCCCTCGATCATCTCTGTGATATCGTCTTCACAACCCCTATTTTATTGTTCTTCGCTGGCCAGTCCTTGAGAGCTTACTATGGTGTAACATGTCATCATTATTCTTTGTCTGGGGTCAAACTGAGAAGCAGCATCTGAGCGATGTACGACTGACACAGTTTCTGTTTCTGGTCATTGACCGTAGGAAAATAAGTACCCTACTAGAGAGCGTTCTCTAATTCTAAAGGATTGGTTTACACCAGCATGGCTGACCAACCTATCATTGACAGCAATATTGTTGTCAAATCTTTTCCATTAACTAAGGAATAAAAAATAGATCCAATTTACTTCACCAAAGAAAAAGAAAGAGTTAAACTAAAGGACTGGGGATTCAACTCATGAATCAAAAGCATAAAGATCACCTGCAAACAGTGCTAGGTTTAGGAAATCTGAAAATGTATACACACACACAGAACACACACACACACACACAAAACAGACAACAGACAAGAAACAAGCAAATACATAGCAAGTGTGATGAAATAAATTAATTTTAAAAGAAAAATATGAAAAGAAAGAAAGAAAGAAAGAAAATAATTCAGCTAGTTTCAGTATTAGTTCTTGTGTGTATGTGATTGTGTGGTTACTCAAATCCCATAGTAAACTTGACATGTAAATTTTGTGATTGGGGCCAATTAATGAATGTCTTTTGTGTGTGTGTGTGTGTTCGTCAACCGACATATATGGGTACGAGCCGCTGAGGTGGTTGTAAGAAAACCCGCCTGGTTCAGTGGTTGGGGGCTGATTGGGATTTCTGATTTACCGGCCTAGCCAAAAAGTTGAGGTACACCCCATGTAACATGGTCATTTGCAAAATAAAGTACAAGCACTTGTTGACGTTTATATTGAGTCTTAAATTTTGCAGCTTATTACAAACAAAAACCATGGACTGTTGTATCAAATATTAAATCAATGTTTGTGTATTTATTAGGTTGGAGCAAGGGGAGAGCCAGTCCTCCTGTGGTGGCAGCGAGGAGAAAGATTGACCTGATGGAAAAGTTTGCTAAACCGGAACTACCCTCTCCCACAGCAGAAACATCAGCTTTGCCATCTTCTGACCAACCATAAGAAGATACAGATACTTTGCCCTCTTCTGGCCCATCACAAGCAGATATGGATACTGGTACTGTGCAACGTCACTCCGCTGACATGTGTTGGGCTTTTGTCAACATTGATCAGCTCAATCTATTGCTGAAAGGTCTATATCCTGTACTGAATGCTTGTCTGATAGCAGTCTGATTATGAAAGAAGGTGATGCATCAGCCCAAGGATTTGCACAGGCCCTGCATCTGGAGTGCATATGAGTGTCCATTCAAGTCTGCAGTTGTTTACTCTTCTCCCGGTGTTTGCAACGCTTCGGGTGGTAAAGTTGCATTTTAAATAATCCGCGTATGACCATGTTGGTACATGGAAAGGGACATTCAGCTTTCAGAAATTTGCTGCAGTGTTAGGATTGAGCACAGAAATACTGTAATTAAAATGTTGCAACTTTTGAATGGCTTGATAGCTTTGTTCCATTTGTGTATATATAATTATGTAATGTTGTTGATGATTTGTGAAGCATCATTTCTATGCAATGGAATAAGAAATCAGTGCATCCGTTGGGTTTTTATGAGTCTGACAGTTTGGTTCTGATCAATATTTTCATATCAGCACAAACACAGATAATTGACTTTTTTAATGTTTTCATATGATTTTTTTTTAAATCAAAAAAATCTGATAATTTGATTATCAAATCATTTCCCCTTCATAGTTAAAGTGTTATTCTGGTTAAAAAAAACCACCCCATTAATTCAAGCTCTACTGTGGTACTAGTTTACCGGGGTACTAGTGAGACTCTTTTACATGCTGTTTTCTCTACATGTAATTTGAGACAAAATGTGGTAATTAAAATGTTGTAACTTTTGAATGGCAAGATGGATTTGTTCCAATTTTGTATATGTTGTTTATGATTTGTGAAGCACCATTTCTGTGCATGGAATAAGAATACAGTGGATTCCTTGTGTTTTTATGAGTCCGACAGTTTCGTTTTGATTCATATCTGCACTAACATAGATGAGTTTTCAAATGATTTTTTTTAAAAAGTCTGGATAATTTGATCGTCAAATCATTTCCCCATCATAGTAAAGTGGTTATTCTTATAAAAACATATCAATTCAGGCTGCACTGTGCTACTAGTTTGAGGTACTGGTTGGAATCTTTCAAATGCTGTTTTCTCTGAATGTAATTTTCAGACAAACATCTGTAATTAAAATGTTGCAACTTTTGAATGGCTTGATGGATTTGTTTCATTTTTGTTTATGTTGTTTATGATTTGTAAAGCGTCAGTTTTGTGTATGGAATAAGAGTTAAGTGCATTGGTTGGGTTTTTATGAGTCTGACAGTTTGGTTCTGATTCATGTTTTCATATCGGTACAAACAAAGATGGTTGTTTTCATATGATGTATATAAAAAAAATCCTGATAATTTGATTGTCAAATCCTTTTCCCTACATAGTAAAGTGGTCATTCTGATAAAAACATATGAATTCAGGGTGCACTGTGCTACTGGTTTTTTTATGTACTGGTTCAAATCTTTAAAATGCTGTTTTCTCTGAATGTAATTTTCAGACAAAACGCTACAATTAAAATGTTGCAACTTTTGAAAGGCTTGATGGATTTGTTCAGTTTTTGTATATGTTGTTTATGAGTTGTACAGCATCAGTTCTGTGTATGGAATAAGAGTTCAGTGCATTGGTTGGGTTTTTATGAGTCTGACAGTTAGGATTTCATGTATTTTTCTTATCAGAACTGAACCGGTAACTGAAAATGCTAAATTAAAATAATATATTGCTTAGAAATGCTTTTCGATACACAGAATTATTAAACACACACATATTGCTGCAAAGAAGAAAA
The DNA here is from genome assembly GCF_037325665.1 of Littorina saxatilis. Classification (NCBI taxonomy): domain Eukaryota; kingdom Metazoa; phylum Mollusca; class Gastropoda; order Littorinimorpha; family Littorinidae; genus Littorina; species Littorina saxatilis. Next base: position 13,613,254 of record NC_090261.1, on the reverse strand, counting down.
ATTGGATCAAAACATGCACTGGTTCACAAACTGCAACATTTTTAAAAAAGCACATTTTATAACGTTTTTCTCACATTTTGGTGAATAAAACCCCCCAAAATTGCTTTTCACTCAAAATTTAAAATGGTTTCCCTTAATTAGGTTATTCTGCTTGCAAAAATCAAACAAGCAGCAAGCTGTTTCAAAAAGAAAAAAAAAGTGCTTGCCTACCCTGTCCCCCCTTAATGACCAAAGTCATCTATTAATTTTTAAGTCACCAAGCTGAAATGCTTTACCGAAGTCCGGGCTTCGTCGAACATTACTTGACCAAAATTTCAACCAATTTGGTTGAAAAATGAGGGCGTGACAGTGCTGCCTCAACTTTCACGAAAAGCCGGATATGACGTCATCAAAGACATTTATCAAAAAAATGAAAAAAACGTTCGGGGATTTCATACCCTGGAACTCTCATGTCAAATTTCATAAAGATCGGTCCAGTAGTTTAGTCTGAATCGCTCTACACACACACACACACACACACACACGCACGCACATACACCACGACCCTCGTTTCGATTCCCCCTCGATGTTAAAATATTTAGTCAAAACTTGACTAAATATAAAAAGTAAGAAGGAAATTGAAACAGATAGACTGCTTACATTCCAAATCAGGAATACAAATCCGCAAGAAAGGTTATATGACTGGAACGTTTACTTCAGGACAAAGCAAAACATTGACACAAAGAAGAAAACTGACCAAAAACTGGACAGTTGCTTGTGTTACGCCAAAGTGTGTGCAGTAGTAGCAGCCAGGGTTATGTGGATTGGCCAGCATGAAACACACCAGTACCAAAAAGACAATTGCATGCTGATAGGCTTCCATTTGAATTGTCAAAGTTATCATCGTGGAGTGATTCCCGACCAAAGCCTTATTGAAGCCCAAACAATGGTAATCTGACTGATCACAGAATCTGTTTCATTCTAAACCCAACTTGATTGAATTAGTAAAGTAACTTGCTTATTACCTGTGAATGACAACTATAACTGTTGTAGTTTACCTGTGATTGACAACTGTTGCTTATTACCTGTGAATGACAACTAACTGTTGCTTATTACCTGTGAATGACAACTAACTGTTGCTTATTACCTGTGAATGACAACTAACTGTTGTAGTTTACCTGTGAATGACAACTAACTGTTGCTTATTACCTGTGAATGACAACTAACTGTTGCTTATTACCTGTGAATGACAACTAACTGCTGTAGTTTACCTGTGAATGACAACTAACTGTTGTAGTTTACCTGTGAAGGACAACTAACTGTTGCTTATTACCTGTGAATGACAACTAACTGCTGTAGTTTACCTGTGAATGACAACTAACTGTTGTAGTTTACCTGTGAATTACAACCAACTGTTGCGTATTACCTGTGAATGACAACTAACTGTTGTAGTTTACCAGTGAATTACAAGTAACTGTTGTTTATTACCTGTGTACCAGGTGTGCTGCAGTACGTGTGCAAGGTGGTGATGGAGCAGCCCCAGCATAGCATGGACGAGGTTTTCTGTCAGGTCATCAACCCTCGCGCCCTTCTCGTCCTTGCTCAGAGCTCCTCCGCACACATCCGCGTTGCCATCACACAGGTGGGGCCTTGTTTTCCTTGCTCAGAGCTCCTCCGCACACATCCGCGTTGCCATCACACAGGTGGGGCCTTGTTTTCCTTGCTCAGAGCTCCTCCGCACACATCCGCGTTGCCATCACACAGGTGGGGCCTTGTTTTCCTTGCTCAGAGCTCCTCCGCACACATCCGCGTTGCCATCACACAGGTGGGGCCTTGTTTTCCTTGCTCAGAGCTCCTCCGCACACATCCGCGTTGCCATCACACAGGTGGGGCCTTGTTTTCCTTGCTCAGAGCTCCTCCGCACACATCCGCGTTGCCATCACACAGGTGGGGCCTTGTTTTCCTTGCTCAGAGCTCCTCCGCACACATCCGCGTTGCCATCACACAGGTGGGGCCTTGTTTTCCTTGCTCAGAGCTCCTCCGCACACATCCGCGTTGCCATCACACAGGTGGGGCCTTGTTTTCCTTGCTCAGAGCTCCTCCGCACACATCCGCGTTGCCATCACACAGGTGGGGCCTTGTTTTCCTTGCTCAGAGCTCCTCCGCACACATCCGCGTTGCCATCACACAGGTGGGGCCTTGTTTTCCTTGCTCAGAGCTCCTCCGCACACATCCGCGTTGCCATCACACAGGTGGGGCCTTGTTTTCCTTGCTCAGAGCTCCTCCGCACACATCCGCGTTGCCATCACACAGGTGGGGCCTTGTTTTCCTTGCTCAGAGCTCCTCCGCACACATCCGCGTTGCCATCACACAGGTGGGGCCTTGTTTTCCTTGCTCAGAGCTCCTCCGCACACATCCGCGTTGCCATCACACAGGTGGGGCCTTGTTTTCCTTGCTGGGAGTTGTGCACCTTTCAGGCATTCACACTGAGCTTTGATATGTCTCAAGTTTTCTTGCTTGTCATGAAGGTTATTTCTGTATATGTCAGATGGTTTTTGGCTCACGTAAGTGTAGCCTATGCGATGATAAACTTTGTCTGTCTGTGCGTGCGTGCGTGCGTGCGTGCGTGTGTGTGTGATAGAAACTTTAACATTTCCGAGTCTATGGATAAAGCTCGCATAAGAAGATTACGTCTCGGTCAAAAGTGTTTGACGTGTGTGATAGAAACTATTTGAAGACGTCACATTATGACGTAAGAGGGTTAGACGTCATGCAAAGGAATTACTGAAAGTCTCGGTCATTGTTATTGTGAGCGGGCCGAGACTACTTGGCAGATCCAGGGTCTCGCTTTCTTGCACAGTTTCACCTATGCTTACTGTGTGTGTGTGTGTGTGTGTGTGTGTGTGTGTGTGTGTGTGTGTGTGTGTGTGTGTGTGTATGTGTGACGGAGTGATTGAGTTTGTGTTACTGTTTGTCGATTTCTTACGTGAGCCTTGAAGGCTTCGCCTCTTGTTGTTGTTCTTTTTCTTTGTGTTGTGTTCACAATAACTCACTGGTAACAGGTTTTAACTGCAGTGCATGTACCAGCCAGTAATGACAGATTTTGCACAAATGCACTGCTCGTTTTGCTGAATGAGAATCCTATTGGAAACGCCTTCAACGTTTATTATGTGGTTGTCATGTGACAGGTGGTGAGTGCGTACCTATGGCGAGCACCTGTGGAGATGCTAGACGAGTTTCTGAAGGAGGACGGGTTGTTCCTGCTGGCCAACCAGCTGAGTGCGTTCCCCGTGTGTCAGTCCCAGGTGGAGGCAGCCTTCTCTCTCATGCTGCAACACTCCTTCACCTTCCACGACCAGTCAGTGTACACTTCTTGATCATTTTCTTGAAGGCTTGACTGCTAAGGATAGACACAAAGCTGTAGCTGTAGCTACACATTTCTTTAAATAGTTTTATGTTCTTGAATCATTGGTGATGTGCAGATTTTAGTTTGCTGCTTTGATTTTGTCCGGAATATGAAAAGATATGGAAGGAGTTTACATTTTTCAAGATAACTTTATACTTTTTTCTGTTCAATTCAGTATTTTCTTGAGAAAGAAAACAGCATTTGTATGGAATGCTCAGAATCAGGCCAGCAAAAAAAGCTAGTGTCATTGGAAATTCAGTGTTCATTTGTTTCACTTGGTTTGGAAAAACAAGCATACGGTTGTAATTTTAAAGCCTACACAAATTTTTGATCTGTCACCAGCGTTAAATTTTTTTAAAGTTTTTGATTGAATCCTTTGCGATACATGGGTACAGGTGATGTGTACAGGTGTGTGTGTGTTTTGTGTGACAGCTACAGGGTGGGAGAACTGGGACAGGTAAACGAGCTACAACAGGTAGCACCAGTGCTTGTGTTGTCAATGTTGTGTCGCATCCTGCCCGACATCGCCCTCAGTCACAACACTCTCGGCGTCATCGCTCAGGTATGTCAACATTTTCAATCAATCAATCAATCAATCAATATGAGGCTTATATCGCGCGTATTCCGTGGGTACAGTTCTAAGCGCAGGGATTTATTATTTTTTATTTTTTTATTTTTATTTTATGCAATTTATATCGCGCACATATTCAAGGCGCAGGGATTTATTTATGCGCGACCACTACCGCACTATTCTGCATGGCTTGTCGATTTCACTGCCTTTGCCATGAGCGGTGGACTGACGAAACTACGAGTATGTGGTCTTGGTGAAAAAAGCAGTGCGTTCAGTTTCATTCTGTGAGGTCGACAGCTTGACTAAATGTTGTTCTTTCGCCTTACGCGACTTGTTTTTTGTTATTGCCCCCCACCCCTTGAACTAACTCACGGCGGTGTAGTATTTGACAATTCCTGCATTCATTTTGTGATCAGGTTGTGGAGCACACACCAGTGATGAGCAGCATACTGTTAGACCTGGGTCTCCCTGACGCTTTGTGCAACCTGCTCTACACCGCTCAGTGCTTCCACAGCAGGTACAACACTCTTTGTATTCTCAGGCATATTATCTTTTCTTTTCTCTGTGCTGAGAGCAAAGCCATTTTGGTCCAGTGTAACTTGTTTTAGTTTGAAACTGAAGAATAGTTCATAGGTTCTTGTGAACCCATCACAAAGACTGTCACATTTTAAGCCCACAGGGAAGATCAGAACTTTTAAACTTTTAAACTCATACTGAGCCTGGGCCACCCACAGACCCATTTTAACCAGCTCTACTCGCTGAACTTAAATCGTCCTAAAGGACCCAGTTCATGATTCGGAAGAAGAAGGAAGAACAATGGATAGAAGAAAGATTTTTCTGTAATAATTTTAGTCCGAAACTGTCTTTTCAAAATGTGATTGGCATAAGGAGAGAGACTTATTGCAGCTGTCTTTTTGCTTTGATGCATATCTGGAAAAACGGAGTCAGGCCAGACAATGTTGTTGAGTGTGTATCACATGCTGATGGTGAAGTGTGTGTTGTGCAGTGCCACAGACGTGGAAGGTATAGACAGCATTCAGCTGTTGTTACTGGATGTACAGAACATCTTCTGTCTGTTGGCTGTGGCTCATTTCAGGTAAGTAACCTTTTGCCTCAGTGTTTTCCTAGTTCTTGCTTAATTTGTAGTGACAGACTTGTGTCAGATGCAGTCAAACGTAGGTGCATGTGGCTTTGCCTGACGTTTTTTCTCTTCTGCATTCACGGGCTACAATTTTCTTGACTTTTAAGTGTATGGCCATTTTCCCCCTGCCATTTAGGTGGTTTTACGCTGTTATCGGGGGATGCCTGAAGTTGAAATTCCTTCAGTTTGATGAACCTTTAGACAGGAAATATGCCAGAGGAAAATAAAGTCCAGCACAAAAGAAGAGTGACTTACATTCAATGGCACCCCTGGGATTAAAGTTTTTCTTCAGGAGAGTAAATTTTATACGGCAGACAGTTATACTGTATCATTCGACCCACGTGGAAAGATTCTGCTTTTTGGGGGGAAAAGGGGGGGGGGGGGGGGGGGGGGATTTGAAAGTCCTATGAAATTTGCGCAAACCAGGCCAGGGCAAAATCTGTTGATGTGCATGCTGCAACAATATCTTGGCCACGAACGGTGCTCACCAGTTTGTTTTTTAAAAGCTGACACTCTTACGAAAGTATGTACTGTAGCAACATGATGAAAACATTCATTTTCTTGGCCGTTTCTCTTTTGTTAAAGAGTATATATATGTAATAATAATAATAATTGTCAGTAAGTACTGGTGTCACATGACTGATGTGAACCAGTTGATTGGCTAATGGCGATGCGCTAAAACTGTTAGCGCACTCTTGGAGTGCGCTAACTTTTCCACAGAGCGTATTCTTCCGCCCTTTGCCTAAGCGAGACTGTGCTCTTATCCTCAGAATTAATTAATGACATGTAGCTTATGTTCTCCACAATACCAAATGACCATAAATTCCCTGCTTCTCAATTAAAGCAGAAGTGTTTTGTTTTTTTCTGACAGATTGCATGTGCCTGTGCCACAGTGCTACTGATCCAAAATAGAAGCCGCTGTGTTTCATCTAATTTTCGCCGACTTGCATAGATTCTTCTCATATGCCGTGTTAGTGGCATGTAGCTTATCATCCACATTACCAAATGATGAGTTAGTATACAATTCCCAGCGGCTAGAAAACACAAGTGTTATTCCGATAACGTACCAGCCAGACCAGTTTGGAAGACTGACTCGATCGACTCTGTCATACGTAGCAGACTATGTACACTGAAATACGACTGCATCAGTTCAGTAAATGAATGGTTTCCGAATTATTATTTCAAGGCAAGAACAATCGTAATCGAAAACGTGTAGGGTTCAGAACGTTCTTACCATATATGTCAATATAACACTTACCTCGACAGTACTATTCTTGCACATTATCTATTATAGGCCGAAAAAATTGGACAAAACGCTGAGTGGGTACAACCATCTCCCATAACCATGCGCCACCGTGGATCCCAAGCACTGTCCGAGTGCTTCCCCCTTACAGGATGTAGGTGGCGCGTCCTCTTTCTTTTTTCGCGCGTGTCAGACCGGCTGTGTTTCTGCTACGCTCCCGGATTATTTTGGACTAAGAGGCTCCTTTTCTGTGTGGACTATCACCTGTTGGATTATTGTGTGTTATTCCACTTCTGGCTTGAGGCTACGTTGTGTTTCCTTCAACTTGTGCCTCCGTTTTTGTGTGGCGGACTCGGCGTGCCTCCCGTCCTACTTCGTGGTGACCGGTCGTCTGCTTCTCGTTTCGCCGCATTCACTTGAGTATTGACCTAAATTTTCTTTGAATTTTGTTAATTCTCGGTCTTTAAGGGTACGTACAGGGCGAGGTAGGATGTCTCGTCCTGTTTTGGGCTCTGGTTCTACGGAACCAGAGTCTGCCGGGGGCAACCCTTCTCCGGGCGCCCAGCGTCATGTTTTACGCACGGAGAAGGGGATCTTTCGGCGCTCCGACTCTCCCTCCCCAAACGCTTTGCGTTTGCGGCGAGGGAGGGCGGAGAAAGCCTGTTTGAGCAAGCTCAATGCGAGCTTGCTCAAACAGGCTGGGCTTGAGCCTGGGACTTCGGGCGGGGCTGCGCCGTCGAAGGTTCGGGGAAGGTCGAGGGGAAAGAAAAAGCTTCTTTCTCCTTCTCCTTCAGTGGAACAGGCTTCCCCCCCTTCGACGCCGTTGTCCGGCCCTCAGTCTCAGGCTTCAGCTCCTCCCGGTTTCAAGCCTGGGGGGAAGGTTTCCTTCTCCCCCCTGGCTCGAATCCGGGGGCAGGTCGATTCCCAACCCTCTTTGGGGGTTGGTGAATCCGATCTAGGGGCTACTGGAGAGACTCAGGTTTTGACAGCCAACGGCCATACCACGTTGAAAACACAGGTTCTCGTCCGACCACCGAAGTTAAGCAACGTCGGGCCCGGTTAGTACTTGGATGGGTGACCGCCTGGGAACACCGGGTGCAGTTGGCATTAAAATCTTCCTTTTCCGGTGCCTCTCCTGTGCCCTCCTCGGTTTCCACCGCTGTGGAAGCCAGGAGGGACACGGGTCCTCCTCTGAACTCCCTCGCTGGGTCGTCTGCTGCTGTTTTGACAGTAGTTTCGGCCTCCTGGGGGGGGGAGATCGGAGGAGATGACGGGGTCTCTGAATTCCCTCCCCGCTGGGGTTGGGATGCGAATTGACCCCGTTCAGGGCGGTCCTGTGGGGGCAGGGGTTTCAGGCTTCGTGCCTACGACCACTGCTACTACGGTTCCCTCTGACGTCCGTGTGACTGGTGGCTGTCCCTCTTGAAACGCTCCGGCCGACTAGTTACTGGACGTGGAGGTGTTCGACAGAACGTGGTACTTCTGTCGAATGGTCAGGGCGACGGGAACATTGTTTCTGTTGCTCAGACCGACACCTCCGACCGGACCGTCTTGACCCCACGCCATTCCTTAGCGTCTGGTGTTCGGGTGACGGATGGTCCGGACCAAGGGTCCGGAACGTTCCAGGCTTACGGGTCGGGATCGAACCGGACCCACGGGTCCCGACTGGACTTGACCTCCGGGTTTGGTCCGGACGGGACCCATGGTACGGGACCGTACCGGACCTTAGGGTCCGGTGCGGGACAGTACCTCTGGCCCTTGCCGGACCCCCCGGACCTACGGGTCCGGATGGTACGGTACGGGACCAGTGGTTCGGTCGGGACCGGACCACCCGACCACCTCTGTTGGTCTGGGTGGTCTGGCACCGAACCGGAACACACCGGACCTACGGGTCCGGAGGGTACGGTACCGGACCAGTGGTCCGGTCGGGACCGGACCACTCGACCACCTCTGTTGGTCCGGGTGGTCTGGCACCGAACCGGACCATGCCGGACCTACGGGTCCGGATGGTACGGTATGTCCACGTCCGGACCGAGCCACCCGAACACTTCTGTGGGTACGGATGGTTCGGTACCGAACGGGACCTCGGATGGTACGGGACCGGACCGAATCTACGGGTTCGGATGGTCCGGTACCGGACCACCCGACCACCTCTGTTGGTCCGGATGGTCTGTCACCGAACCGGACCATACCGGACCACCGGACCTACGGGTCCGGATGGTACGGTAGGTCCACGTCCGGACCGAACACTTCAGTGGGTACGGATGGTTCGGTGCCGTACGGGACCTCCGGATGGTATGGGACCGGACCACAGGACCGGAACACCGGACCACCCTACCGGATCGGTCCGGACCACCCGACCACCTCTGTTGGTCCGGATGGTCTGGCACCGAACCGGACCTACGGGTCCGGATGGTACGGTATGTCCACGTCCGGACCGAGCCACCCGAACACTTCTGTGGGTACGGATGGTTCGGTGCCGAACGGGACCTCCGGATGGTGCGGGACCGGACCGGACCTACGGGTCCGGATGGTCCGGTGCTGGACCGGTGGTCCGGTCCGGACCGGACCACCCGACCACCTCTGTTGGTCCGGATGGTCTGGCACCGAACCGGACCATACCGGACTTACGGGTCCGGATGGTACGGTGTGTCCACGTCCGGACCGAGCCACCCGAACACTTCTGTGGGTACGGATGGTTCGGTACCGAACGGGACCTCCGGATGGTACGGGACCGGACCGGAACACCGGACCGGAACACCGGACCACCCTACCGGACCGGTCCGGACCACCCGACCACCTCTTGGTCCGGATGGTCTGGTACCGAACCGGACCTACGGGTCCGGATGGTACGGTACGTCCACACCCGGACCGAACCACCCGAACACTTCTGTGCGTACGGATGGTTCGGTGCCGAACAGGACCTCCGGATGGTACCGGACCTACGGGTCCGGACCTACGGGTCCGGATGGTCCGGTGCGGGACCACCCGACCACCTCTGTTGGTCTGGATGGTCTGGCACCGAACCGGACCATACCGGACCACCGGACCTACGGGTCCGGATGGTACGGTATGTCCACGTCCGGACCTAACCACCCGAACACTTTTGTGGGTACGATGGTTCGGTGCTGAACGGGACCTCCGGATGGTACGGCACCGGACCGGACCACCCTACCGGACCGGATCGGCACCCCCGACCGGACCGGACCATTTCTTTTCTGATCAGACCCGATGGGTTCCTGTTCAGTCTATAAATGGCGGGGGTTCGTTGGCTGGGCTGACCCAACAGTCGCAGGGTTGTTGTTTTTCTCCCCCTTCGGCTGCTGGAGACGTTTCGTCTTTGGGGCAGGGGTCTTCGCGGCCTCTTGCTTCTGTGGGCGTTTCTTCACAGCCTGCTTCATCGCTTTCGGCTCTTCCCCCTCAAGCTCCCTACACTCCTGCTTTTGAGGAGTTGTCGGGAAGTGAAGAGGAGAGTGAGTCGGAGGACGATAGGGAGGAGGATCAGGGTCGCCCTGAGGTTAACACTGAACCTCTACCCTTGCCGGTTTCTGATGGAACTTCCGAAGCTATGCTTCGTACTTTCCAACAGTACATGACAGACATCACGCGGCGTCTTGACGTCACGGATGCCTCTCTTAAGCGTCTGTCGTCTAGTGTTGACACACAGGACGTGGACCCGGGGTCTGAGGACGAGAGGCAGGAGGCTCGTCCTCGCACAGCTAGAAGGACGTTTGAACAGTTTCAGGACGTCCTTCCCTGAGACGCCCTCTCGTCCTTTGAGTCCGCTTCGGCCCGGGCGCGGGAGGCTCACGCCGCGTCTGCCGGCGGCTCGTTTTATGAACGATCCGGCCGCCGGCAATTCGCGTTCCACCCTAGTCTAAGTGCCACGGTGGAAGCGGCAGCACATCGCCTGAGGAGTACAGATTCACGTGCAAACGCGACCTATGTTCCTTGGGAGGACGCGGGTTCAGTGCCATGCTTTCCTTCGGGAGGCGCACCTCCACTGTTTCCTCGTGTCCAATCTGTTTCGTCCCTCCCTTTTCCCTTTGACTCTCGAACTCTCCCTTTCCAGACTTCGAGTGTTTAGGGTGGGGCTGACGGTGATGTGTTCGTTGGGGAGGTGCCTTCGGTCAAGAAGGTGGAACTGAGCTCTGCTTCGTTCCACAATCTTGAGGCCACCGTTTCTTCCACAGTCGAGGCCCAATCACAGGCCTTGACATGGATGAGCACGCTGTCCACACTGTTGGACCCTCCCGATCGGGCAGAGTCCGATTCCACTCGGGTCCTTGACACGGTTCGAGTGGATCGGGCTTTGCATGCCGTGCGATCGTGCGTGACGTCTGCGGCAGAATTGGCCATTGGAACACGGGTCCACTTTATTGGCCCTGTTCCGTGATCATTTTCTGCCTACTTCTATAGTGCCTCCGGATATGAGGAAGAGTCTGAGGAACACGTTTCCTCAGCCTTCTTCCCTCTTTCATCCGGACACTGTTCGTTCTGTGGTGGAGTCCACACGCCAGAGGAACACTGATTCTCTGATGGTTGGCCTCGCTGCTTCGGCGACGGCGGCGGGGAGTAAGAGAAGTGCTACAGTCACCTCCAGCTCCCAGCCTCAGAAGAAGAAGAAGAAGCCAGTTTCACTGCCTCCTTCTTCCTCCTCTTAGGCGCCTGTTGCGTTCCCAAGCAAGACGAAGGGTGCTTAGACAGGTAAGGGGAAGCAGCACCACCAGGGGGGGTGGTCGCAAGCCTGCGCCTGCCCGCCAGCAGAATTTTCAGTGAGTCCCGGCCCTACGTTGACGCCCCCTCAAGTTGCCCCTCTTTCGTCCGTCGGTTCCCTTTTTTCGGGCCCGCGGCATGTGGGGCAGACTGGTCTCCAACCAGTTTTTCTTGAGGGTGGTGTGGTCGGGGTTTTCTCTACCGCTGTCGTCACAACCTCCATTGTCCGCTCTACCTTGGACGTTCCCCCCTCCTCGAGAGCCTGCCAGATGGCAGGCTCTTCAGGACGAGGTGAACTCGTTGGTCGAGAAGAAGGCGGTCTACCCCCTTTCTCAGCCTTCTCTGGGGTTCTGCTCCCGCCTGTTCACCGTCCCCAAAAAGGACGGCCGGTTCAGGCCGGTGTTGGACCTCTCCACCTTGAACTTGTACCTTCACAGGTGCAAGTTCAAGATGGAAACCCCTTCGTCGGTCCGGTTGGCCATCCGGCCAAACGATTGGGCCATGTCTGGGACCTCCAGGATGCTTACTTCCACATCCTGGTGGCCCCGGGGTACCGACATCTGCTCCGGTTCGTTTGGGAGGGCACGGTGTTCGAGTTTCGGGCCCTCCCATTCGGCCTGTCCTTGGCCCCTCTGATTTTCAACGGGGACAACAACACCACATGCTTAGCTTACCTTCGCCACCAGGGGGGCACCAATTCTCGGTCCCTCTCCCTGTTGGCGGAGGAGATTCTGCTCTGGTGCCAGACCAATCAGGTCCGGATGTCAGTCCAGTTCGTTCCGGGGAAACTGAACGCCCTGGCCGACATTCTCAGTCGGGGCGATCAGGTTCTCTCCACAGAATGGACCATCGCTCACAACGTTCTACAGCGTCTGTGGGCAAGGTGGGACCGTCCTCTGATCGATCTGTTCGTAACTCGATTCAGCGCTCGGCTTCCCAGGTACGTCAGCCCCTTTCGAGACATGAATGCGTTCCACTTGGACGCATTCACTCTCTTGTGGAGGCTCCTCGATGCTTACGCCTATCCCCCGACATCTCTGATTCCGAGGGTGCTGGCAAAATATCTGCAGGAACGACCAAGACTGATTTTGGTCGCGCCTTACTGGCCAACAGCTCCGTGGTTTCCAGATCTTCGCGGTCTCACCCACGTAGACCCTCTACCTCTGGATCTGGACGGGGGAGGTCTGCTCCAGCCTCGATCATGCCTCCCTCATCCACGTCCAGAGAGTCTGTGCTTGACCGCATGGCTCTTGTGCGCTCCAAACTGCTTGCACTAGGATTGCACAAGAGTTCAGTAGAGTTTTCCTTGAACGCTAAGAGGCGATCAACTAATCAGCTCTACGACTTACGCTGGAGAGCTTGGGCCACCTTCGCCTTGTCCAAGGGGATAAAGCCGCTTTATCCCTCAACACAGGACTTGGCCAACTTCCTGGTGGAAGTGTATCAAAAGAAGAGTCTTTCTTCTAAGACTCTTCTTGGATACAGATCTGCCATCGCTTCCACGATTGCGGCCGCTACTGGTCGCAGAACTGAACACTTGATCAGGTCCTCCCTCATCGCTAATGTCCTTTCGGGTATTAGCAATGCAGCGGTGTCTAAATCTCGGGTTTCATTTCCCAAGGGGGATGTCTTTCTGGTCCTCAAACTCCTGCGTAGCAATGAGTTTGAACCCCTGGCAGGCATCAGTATCAAGTTGCTGATTTTTAAGACTAATTGTTCCTCATCGCTTTAGCCACTTGCCGTAGACTCAGTGGTATTCAAGCTTTGAGTGGCCTGGACTTTGACATTGAGTTCACCACACAGCAGTGGTTGCTAGCATGGTCACGTCAGTCTAAGGTATGTTTCTTGGGTATATTTTCTTTTACGGTAGTACTGTTCGAAAATTGCCTGGGTATCTTTATCCTTGGATTTAAGTGATTTTGATTAAGGAGTTTAATACTCTACATATCACCCTCACACCACTCTGGTATTCTGTGCAAGAATAGTACTGTCGAGGTAAGTGTTATATTGACTGTAAGGCTTCTTTTTAAGCCTACTGTCTATATGATACTTACCGAGACAGTACTATTAGAGTTTCCCTCCCGCCTCCCCTCTTGATATGTTATGGGCTTTTTGAGGGTCTGCAGCTCATAAAGAAAGAGGACGCGCCACCTACATCCTGTAAGGGGGAAGCACTCGGACAGTGCTTGGGATCCACGGTGGCGCATGGTTATGGGAGATGGTTGTACCCACTCAGCGTTTTGTCCAATTTTTTCGGCCTATAATAGATAATGTGCAAGAATAGTACTGTCTCGGTAAGTATCATATAGACAGTAGGCTTAAAAAGAAGCCTTACAATAAGACTTATTACCTCATGCCTGCAGACTCAGTGCAGACTGGAGTGGTTCGATTGCTCTTGCCTAGCACAGTAGCAGACGACATAAACCCCGCTCAGCAAATTAACATGTTGGACAAATGTGAACTAAAAAACGATGGGGATATAAAACATGTAGGGTTCAGAGCATTCTTACCGTTCATATTTAGTATCAGACTCCCCGATGAGTGAAGATACAACACGAGAAATATGCCACATTCATTTTGAAAATGTGCAACCGTCGAGTCCTTCGACTTCGAGTCAATTCAAGGGGAGTCACTCCGCACAGTCAATCCGTCGAACCTCGACTGGAGGTTTCGAATCGCAAATAACGAAGAGTACAGTCCTTTCTCCGAGTTCAAATGAGGTCTCTCTGAAAGATCATCACTGTTCAGCTTAACGCTACACTGGAATTTACCAACAGAAATTAAAATGCGTGTGACGAAAGCACGACACACTTGAGACACCCCACACAAAAGTAGATCTTACTGTACACTGACGACCTAACCACACAGTTATGCCTATTCAAATGCGCGTAGCAAAATGTGCGTTTGGAATCTTCTTTTTTCTCTGGCGGTACTGACAATATCGTTATTGAAACAATCCCAGTGCACTAAGGGATTTATAGAGCAAATCTCGAAAATAATTATTGAACTCAGCGCTATGCGCTTCGTTCAATAATGAATTTTCTCGATTTGCTCTATAAATCCCTTAGTGCACTGGGATGTCTCAATAACGTAAATAATAATAATAATAATAATAATAATAATAATAATAATAATAATAATAACTGGACATTTTTAAGTGCCTAACTTATGGCTCCAGGCCCTATTTACAAAAGAACATACATGTATACAGAATAGAACAATTAAATGTACATGTATATGTTGCAGCTGGAGTGGAGTGGTGCACTTCCAGCAGGTGGAGTATCTCTTCAGCCTTCTACAGGCCATGGAGGACAAGGAGCACTCTAGAGGAGGTACACTACTCATTTGCAGACACAGACTTTTTTCTTTCTGTATATGAATTGAAAAGAAGAAACATGTGCTTAAATGAAATGAAAAGCAAAAGTTCAGCAACATCAAAAGACACACAGGACAAGAAGGATAGTGTTAAATTGCTGTAGAAACAGATGTCAGCCTTCCATGTGGTAGGTGAATCCTGGCCTCACCTGTTGGGTCAAGGGTGGAGATTTTTGGATCTCCCAGGTCAACTTATGTGCAGACCTGAGAGTGCCTTATCCCCCTTCGTGTGTATATGCACAATGTACGCCCAAAAAAGATCCTGTAGTCCATGAACACCTAGCACGCATCCCCCTGAATCAATACATTTCAAACTGACTGACATAGATCCTTTGTTCTGAGGAAAAGATGTGTACGAATCTTGAGATTGAAGTGGACTGTGTGACGGTAATGTTTCAGAGAGTGGCACAAAAAGAGCGGAGACGGCGCGAGCGTTGCAATACGCCATGGTGGTGAGTGTGTTGGAATATGTGCAGCAGCTGAGTCAAGAGATGGGCAGAGCTACAGGGTCGTGGCAGTCGTCCTCTTCCTCTGCCACAGGTAAGAAAGTTACAGGTGTGCATCGAAGTTTCGAAGATCTGTCAGAGATATGCCATTAGTGATGCAGGTTTTTCTGTGTCCAGTGCACAAGGTAGTGTGGTTTTATTCAAAGCTTGATAATTGAAGGTGTTGGTCATTTAATTTCAGTGTGTTTTAGGATATTATTATTATTATTGTGATCATTTTTATGCGCCTAATCTAGATATAGCCCTAGGCGTTTACATATTAATTTCTGCCGTTTGAAATGGAATTTTTTACAGACAAACAGATATTTTTTACACACAATATATAACGCATTCACATCGGCCAGTAAAGCTCAGTAGCCTATTAGGCGAGCATTCACCTTTCACGGCCTTTATTCCAAGTCAAACGGGTATTTGGTGGACATTTTTATCTATGCCTATACAATTTTGCCAGGAAAGACCCTTTTGTCAATCGTGGGATCTTTAACGTGCACACCCCAATGTAGTGTACACGAAGGGACCTCGGTTTTTCGTCTCATCCGAAAGACTAGCACTTGAACCCACCACCTAGGTTAGGAAAGGGGGGAGAAAATTGCGGCCTGACCCAGGGTCGAACACGCAACCTCTCGCTTCCGAGCGCAAGTGCGTTACCACTCGGCCACCCAGTTACCACTCGGCCACCCAGTTACCACTCGGCCACCCAGTTACCACTCGGCCACCCAGTTACCACTCGGCCACCCAGTTACCACTCGGCCACCCAGTTACCACTCGGCCACCCAGTTACCACTCGGCCACCCAGTTACCACTCGGCCACCCAGTTACCACTCGGCCACCCAGTTACCACTCGGCCACCCAGTTACCACTCGGCCACCCAGTTACCACTCGGCCACCCAGTCCACAGATATGGGAGATATTTTTCCTATCTGTCTACATCGTGCATGGAAATAAATAAAGAGAAACTTGTTGAAAGTCAAAAAGGATTTGCTCTCTCTTTTGATTGGTAAACCGGAGGGTGGAGAATTAAGATATGAATGATACTTGATGAATTTTTATTTTTATTCGAGTAAAAATGAGAAGTCAAATCATTGGCTCTCAAAAAGATGATTGTGTGCGTTCACCTTTCCCCTCTCACTCGGCAGCCTGTTTGTCACTTATAAGTCACAGTTGTGCTCCCCTACACCACCCCATCTCATGTAGTGTACAAATAGTGAGGTAGAGACGGAAGATTAACGTTTTCAAGATAACTGGGTCAGTTTATTTCATCCTTGAAATTCCTGTGATCCCTTGGAAGACTGCTGGACAGACAAACCAGAGCCTTCCAGTTTTATTGTGTTGATGATGATGCCTGATATGCTGCCTAAATCATGGTTTTTATGAGATATTTACTCTGGATGTGTATTTATTTGTTTGTGTGTGTGTGTGTGTGTGTGTGTGTTTGTGTGTGTGTGTGTGTGTGTGTGTGTGTTTGTGTGTGTGTGTGTGTGTGTGTGTGTGTGTGTGTGTGTGTGTGTGTGAGTGCATGCCTGCGTGTGTCCTTTTGCGTGTGTGCACTTACGCATGCATACACTTATGCATACGCACATTTTGACCCTGTATGTGCATCTATGTACATGCATGTGCAGGCACCACCCGCTCCAGAACACTGTCGTTCAGTCTCCTCACCTCCTCCTCCTCCTCCCCCCACCCCAGTGTGACCCCCACCCTCCCCGGTGTGGGGGTCGCCAAATCCTCCTCCCTTCGCTCCACGCACTCCTCCCCCCACATGTACCCCTTACTGAACGCAGACCAGCATGTCTTGCCCACAGAGCAGAAAGACCGACTCTTTGAGGACATCGGACAGCGCGGGATGAGCCGTGCGACCAGCCACGACGAGGGGAAACAGTCCTTGCTTCAGCGACTCTTTGGACGCAAGAAGAAGCTGGAGTATGTTCGCATCACGCAGTCTGATCTCCTGGAGCGCTTCAAGAAGTTTCTGGTGCTGGCTGTTGACTTGGCGGTGTTTCAAGGTTGGTTGAATTTGAATCTTTCTGCTGGGTTAGTTCTTTGAATGGTATAGATTGATGTTTTGGTGGTAAGATTACTAACAATGACATTGACAGTGTTCTGAAAACATAAAAGATTATCTTCTTTTGGGCAACATGCTGTACTAGTTCTTTAACTGCATTCAGATTGATGTTTTAGTGACAAGACATTTAAAAAGGCAATGACAGTCAAAATGACAGTGTTTTGACAATAAAAAAGATGATCTTCTTCTGGGCAAAAAAATGCAGGTTGCTGCTTTTGGAAAAAAAAAGCATTTAAGTTTCATCTCTACCTCCTAACTTGATATGCAGATCAGTTAATGGTTTTAGGTATAACAAAAACGCATATATAAAAACTATAGCTTGTTTGACTAGATTATGTGTACTTTGATTTCTTTGAAATTTCACTTTGGTTTTTATCACTCATGGTGGTTTCCTGTGCAGAGAGGAGAGAGAAAGAAAAACCCCAGACCCAGCACACGCTGAGCTTTCTGCCAGAGCCCAGTACAGCCAGTCTGGACGACCGCTTCCTCAAACACATGTTCACCACAGTGTACCAGGCCCTCGCTCTCTCACTGGTAAATATTGTTATGCTTGGGTTATACAACACGATCTTCTTCTTCTTCGTTTATGGGCTGAAACTCCCACGTTCACTCATGTTTTCGCACTAGTGGGTTTTTACGTGTATGACCATTTTTATCCCGCCGTTCAGGCAGTTATACGCCGCTTTCGGGGGAAGCATGCTGGGTATTTTTGTGTTTCTATAACCCACCGAACTCTGACATGGATTACAGGATCTTTTCCGTGCGTACTTGGTCTTGTGCTTGCGTGTACACACGAAGGGGAATAAGGCACTAGCAGGTCTGCACATAAGTTGACCTGGGAGATCGGAAAAATCTCCACCCTTAACCCACCAGGCGGCCGCGGTCGGGATTTGAACTCACGACCTTCCGATTAGGAGGCCGATGTCTTATCCACTAGGCCACTGCGCCCGTCTATACATCACGATGAAAAATAGAAATGTAATCCTGTTTTGACAACAATGAAGGTGTACATGTATCAGTCTGTAAAGATGATACTGTCTTCCTTTTGCTGGAAGCTCTGTGCCTTTGAGATCTGTCATAAAAAAGAGAGAAATTCAAGTTTTACGCCCTCACGGCAAAGCCATTAGGGGCATGTTCCCGGGTTTTAACCTGACTTTAGATGAGATACACAAGTGTATGCGTGTTTAGGTGGTATCAGCCATCTGCACTTATGGCAGAATGACCGAGGTCTTTTACGTGCCACTGTGGTGACACGGGGGTGGGAGATGGATACCGTCTCTGGGTCTGCACGGATTCGAACCAGCGACCTTTCGATCACAAGTCCAGTGCTCTACCACCTGAGCTACCCGGGCCCCCGTCATAAAAAAACCCAATATGCCTATTTTAAAATGGCATTGATCGATTGTTCTGTGTTTTGTTTCAGACAAAGGATCCTTTTTTCAAGAGGACTCGCAACACAATTATGCTCAGTGCAAAAGATGTCTTGCGTGTTCAGGTTAGTCTTTTTTCTCACTTCAGATTTAATAATAATAATGATAAAGATAGCTTATATAGCGCCGCTTCACAAATTTAACTATGCTCTTAGCGCTGTACATCGAGATATAACAATTTCAATAATATAAATACAAAGATGATATTATAATAATACACATTTACAAATATCACTCACGTGCATACATCCTCGTGCACACCACGCGCATACACACTCCCACTCATTAACAAGTGCTTCCATCCCCCTGCCACTGAGATGTTCATATACCCCCCTGGACAAGCTCACACCATGTCCGTCTCCTCTCATAGATAGGAAAAAATATTGACCAGAATTCAATTATTATGTTCACCAGAATTTAATTATCATGTTCACCAGAATTTAATCATTATGTTCACCAGAATTTAATTAGGTGAAGTTCATGTCATCTCTTTTGAATAGTATCAACAATTATTACAGTTTGCCATGTCATTGCTTTCTCATAGTTTCTCTCTGGAGTTAAATCTTGTTAGAATTGGCAGTTATTCTTGCACTAGGAGAGTTTTGCTCTGCATTCTATTAAATGTGTCACATTATGGTATTTTCATACAGAAGGAATAAACAAAAAACAACACCTGCATTAGCGCATCAGCCATTAGTGTATCATTTACGGTAGATTTTTTACATCAAAAACTGCAGCGCTACAAGTTGCAACACCACCATCTCCTTCCCAGATCTTCCCCTGTAGCCGTTGTGGTAGGTCATGCCTGTCTCGCATGGGTCTTGTGAGCCACCAGCGTGCTTGCTCCACACGAAGAAATCCTTCATAAATCTTCGCTCGCAAAGTTAAGCCAAGACATGGTACATTGCAAGCAGTGCACAGTGTGTTCTAACTTACTTACTTACTGGCCGTCATGACGGTTGGCAAGCAGGGCAGCAACGAAGGACCTCCACTCCTGTCTGTTCTGGGCGAGTCTCTGGATGGTACCCCACGTATGGTTCAGGGTTTACAGTTCTCCTTCCACCGGTCGTCGCCAGGTGTTCTTGGGTCTGCCTCTCGCGCTTCCCCTCTGGTGTCCAGTGAAGGGCAGTCCCGCTGATGCTATCCTAAATGATGTTGTAAATGTTGTGTGAATTGTTTCAGTTTGGACGACTGCTGACGTGCATGGTGTCCCCGAGGATGGAGTTTGACCAGCGGATCTTCACCGTGTCGTTCCTGATGGGGGAGAGTGTGGGGCGCGATGTTGTGCGTCAGGCGGTTGTGCCGCAGCATGTGGTAAGGTTCTGTCTTGACTCATCTGAGAAACAAGAGGAAGTGAGCGCTCTAAAGGCATGCAACGTGTGCAGTAGAGAAGGCATGCAACGTGTGCAGTAGAGAAGGCATGCAACGTGTGCAGTAGAGAAGGCATGCAACGTGTGCAGTAGAGAAGGCATGCAACGTATGCAGTAGAGAAGGCATGCAACGTGTGCAGTAGAGAAGGCATGCAACGTGTGCAGTAGAGAAGGCATGCAACGTGTGCAGTAGAGAAGGCATGCAACGTATGCAGTAGAGAAGGCATGCAACGTGTGCAGTAGAGAAGGCATGCAACGTGTGCAGTAGAGAAGGCATGCAACGTGTGCAGTAGAGAAGGCATGCAACGTGTGCAGTAGAGAAGGCATGCAACGTGTACAGTAGAGAAGGCATGCAACGTGTGCAGTAGAGAAGGCATGCAACGTGTGCAGTAGAGAAGGCATGCAACGTGTGCAGTAGAGAAGGCATGCAACGTGTGCAGGAGAGAAGGCATGCAACGTGTGCAGTAGAGAAGGCATGCAACGTGTGCAGTAGAGAAGGCATGCAACGTGTGCAGTAGAGAAGGCATGCAACGTGTGCAGTAGAGAAGGCATGCAATGTGTGCAGTAGAGTAAGCGACCCAAATTTCCCAGCGATGGGATGATAAAGTTATGAAAATGAAAATGAAATGACTCACAGTTGATGATGTTTTATTCTGAGATGTTGTGTGGAACACTCAGATAAGACAGTACCAATCTCTTCAGTGTATCAAGCTAACCAGTTTAGTTGAAAAGTTTTGAAAAGTATTCTGCCTTCAGAAACTCTTACTCATCTTATGATTGTTTTAAGTGTAATAACAGGCATGGGAATTGTTCGCCGAACGGCGGATTTCTGCCGAATTTTTTTTTTGTTCCGCCGAAAATGCAAAAGTGTCCGCCGAAAAAATAAAGGGGGGAGGCACACACAAAAAGCACCGGTTACTTTGGCCTTTGCGCAAAAGCCCGCGAAAACTTTCCGTACTTTGTTCCCGCATTGCTACCGCCCGCCTCAGTTATTGAACTTTTATGTTTGAAAGTAAACCAGATTGCACAGATTGTGTTACAAGTTACATTGTCCTGTTTGTCTCAACAGATCAAATTTTTTTTTACAAATTTAAACCAAAAATCTAAACAACGAAGTGACTGTGGTAAGATGAACAAAGTTAAAAAACAAAGGAATACTGTACTCACCAATACAAGAACGGGACAAGACGGTACGAATTTTCGCTTATGGAAGCTTCATCAGGAAAAACAAGAACACAAAAGACAACAAAAAGCAGACGCAACACGGAACGAACAAGGTTTGAAAGAAAATGGAGGGGAAACACGCAAAAAAGGGAAGGAACTCTAGGAACGGAAATGAATGAAAGGGGAGAGAAGTGGTTGGATGATGTCATGGGCACAGGCATACTAGACTAAAAGTGATACACATTAATAAAAGGGGGGGGGGGGGGGGAAAGAGGGGAGAAAAAAATTAAATAAATAAAAAATTTTTTTTTTTTTTTTTTTTTTTAAATTAAAAAAAAGGAGGGGGGGGAGGGGGGGGGAAACGTACGCACGTACACGCACACATACACACACACACACACACACATTCACACACAAACACACACACACACACACACGTACCGTAAATCCACAGTAGGTTGGGGAATACAAGTACATCACATTTTCGCATTCAAACCGTCAGGTGTGGATGTGCCCAGGAATAATATAAAATCGGACTCTACTTGTTTTCTGTCTGTGGAGGTGCTGTACATTTGCCAGACACCTTTCACACGTGCATCCAGGGAGGTGTGGTTGCTGCTGTTGAAATGTTGGGCAACAGACCTACAGCGGCGATGCCGAACATCTGCCAGATGTTCGGTGAAGCGGGTAGAGAGGGTTCTTTCGGTCTCACCAATGTAGAGTACTTTGGGGCATTTGAGACAGGATATGGCATAGATGAGATTGCGGCTGGTGCAAGAGAACGTGCGTTTAATGTTGAAATCTTTTTGGGGGCCGGTCAGAGTGGTAGAATGGCAAATGTGGGGGCAGGTGTGGCAACGAGGGTTCTGGCATGCGTGTGTGCCGGGTTGTAGGGGAACTGGCGAACGAAGAGAGGATCGAACCAGGGAGTCTCGAAGGTTGCAGTCCCGTCGGGAGGCCAACAAGGGGGGCAGGCTGAACGTTTCACCAACAGAGGGGCTAGACTTAACTCTTACCAGTTCGCTCCCTTGCCCATCGTAAGCAAGCTTACGATGCCCCCCCTGTAGTTTTCCACTGACCAATTATCTAATTATAATTTTTTTTAAATTTTTTTTTTTACATTGGATGGGTCGGACAGTGGATAAACTCATATTTAAGACACACTTTATGACTGAAACAAGCTGGGTTTTTGTTATAAGTTAGTTATAGAAATGCATTATTAGGCACACACAAAAAAGTCTGTTAACGGTAACATAGGCCAAAAAAATAGGGTCGGTAGGTCGGGACTTTTTTTTAATTTTTTTCTTATTTCCCCAAAAAATATTTTTAAGTTATTTTGCCAAAAAACAAAGCCCCCTTTTTTTCTTTTTTTTTCAATTTTTTTATTTTTTTTCAAATTTTTTTTTCAATTTTTTTTAAATTTTTTTTTAAAATTTTTTTTTATTTTTTTTTTTAAATTTTTTTTTTTACCAAATGCCAAACAAAAGTCTAGGGTCGCGCGAAAAAATAGGGTCAGTCAGGATACCGTAAACAGAATATTTTTTTTGGGGGGGGCCTTAGGCATGAAACGTCCAACTTTGAAATTTGGGTGGGGGTATTCAGGTGACAATAACTTTTTTGTTTATCAGCAAAACTCTATAAAACTTTGCTATGTTATGTAAAATGAATGCCCAAACAGACTAGTTAGCAGCATATCTAAAATAAACAGAACACAAAAAAAATTTCTTCTTTGTGTTTGTCACGTGTTCCAAAAAATGGGCGTACAAATTTCAACAAAAATCATGTTGTCACCCCCATAAAATTTTTACCTTTAAAGATAGCACAATTCTCTTTGCAAATATGAAAAGCTTATTCATTTTCCTTTCATTTGATATATAACTTTCTCTATTTCATTTAGAATATGACCCCAGATAGCCACTCGGCAAGTAGGCACCAACAGCACTGTAAAATATGCCCTAAAACCCCCGAACTGGTAAGAGTTAAGGATGAACCAATTGGTTTTCAAAATGTGGCGAACAGGTAGGTTGTGGGGATGGTGGGTCAAAACTGCCACAGGTCTGTCTGATCTGTCTGAGGTGGATGATGGCTGCAGAGCTACTTGTCTCGGTATGCAGCGAACTTTATGTAAGGCCACATTCAAGAGGCTGGATGGGTAGTCACGTTGAAGGAAGAAGTCAGACATTTCTGCTGCTTTTTCTTCAAAGTCATTTGTGTCAGAACAGATGCGGCGCAGTCTGAGAAACTGGGAAAATGGAATGCTCCGGATGGTGGAAGAAGGGTGAGAGGAATGGAAAGTAAGGTAGGTGTGAGCATCAGTGTCTTTGTAATGAACACTGGTGGAAAGAATGCTATCAGACAGGGAAATGTTCAAATCCAGAAAGGCGACTGCGGAAGGAGAGATATCAAAGGTGAATTTGATGGAGGGATGGTAGTTACTGACAAAGTGTATGTAATCAGTGAGGTCAGACAACGAGAGAGAGGTGGCACCGAGGCAATCATCGATGTAGCGTTTGCACAGTTCAGGCTGAGGTCCAGTGTAAGTGGAACGAATCTGGGATTCCAGGTGGCCCATGAATAGGCAAGCATAGGAAGGTCCCATTTTAGTGCCCATGGCGACACCACTTATCTGATGAAAGACTTGTCCATCAAACTCAAAAGTATTGAGCGTGAGGACAAGCTCCGCGAGACGGAGGAGGATGGGAGTCGGTGGGTCGCGAACAGAACGATTGTCCAGGAAGAACTGAAGTGCTTGAAGTCCGTCGGAATGAGGGATGGAGGTATACAGAGAACATACATCCATGGTGAACAGAAGGTTGGGATGAAAAGAAGGGTTGTTGTTGATTTCACCCAGAAGGTGAAGCGCATGAGTGGTGTCTTTGATGTATGAAGGCAGTGTCTGAACGATTGGTTGCAAGAGATGGTCGAGGTACTGAGACAGATGCTCAGTGGGGCAACTGCAAGCGGACACAATAGGTCTGCCTGGAGAGTCAGGTTTGTGTATCTTGGGCAAGAGATACAATTTGGGTTGTTGAACTTGAGACTTGTTCAAGTGTTTTGCAGTAGGAGGAAGCTTGTTTTGTGTGACAGCAGTTTTAATGGTCTGGGCAATGAGTTTTTTGTCTGACAGAAGTGTTGGTTCCGTTAGGGATTGATAAGCAGTAGTGTTGTGGAGCTGCCGATTGGCTTCTTGGATGTACATGCTGCGGTCCCAAACCACAACAGCCCCTCCTTTATCTGCTGGTTTTATGACGATGTCAGATCTTTGTTGTAAGGACTTGAGGGCGACAAATTCTGATTCAGAGAGGTTGCTTTGTTTGATGGGTTTGGGTTTAAGAGCTTTGATGTCTGCCTGACATTGTGAAATGTACAGTTCAACATGGGCAGACTTACCACATGGTGGAAGGTTGCGGCTGCCTGGTTGGAAGAGTTGAATGAAGATGTCCTGTGATGTAGGGACTGAACCTAACACAGCCATCCATCTGAGAGTACGGAAAAAACGCTCACAGTCAAGGAGTGTTTTGTACTTGCTTGTGGTTTTGGTTAAAGGAACAAACTTGAGTCCTTTGGACAGGACTGAGCGTTCATCCTCTGATAAAGTAAGTGTATCTGGGATACAAACTACGCGCGGGTTGGGATCCACGTTAGCAGAGTGGACAGACGCAGACAATGAATGGGGGGATGAAGGCTGTTGGGCAGAGGCAGGTGTAGTGTCTTTGAGTGCACACAGTTTTTTAGTCTTAGTGTTTTTGCAGTTGTTGAAAGTCATCTGGTTGTGCGTGTGAACAATCTGTTTCACAACATGGACAGTGGGAGGAGGAAAGACAGTGACTAGTTGTCGCTGAAGGGTGCATAGTTTGACCGTAAGACCACGTAATTTACGATCAAGCGCTTTGATCTGAGCAGAGATAAGGTGTTGACTGGCAGCTGCGAGGCAGCGGTTAGTGTCATTCAGCAGTAACGAGTCTGAGCGATCAGCCGGAGAGTGAGTCAAACGAAATCCCTTGGGGATAAGTTTAGCTCGCTGACAGTCTCTCAGAAAAGTGAGATGACTGGAAGTAGTTGTTTTGCCTATTGTCGTCCTGCCATAAGAAGTTGCAAGTTGGTACAAGATAGGTACTGGTCTGAGAAACGAAAAGCAATGAGTCATACTAGAATAGACTCGGGAAGCAAGGGTGGATGGCATGATGGAAAAACAAAAAACAAATTTAAAGCTGAGGAAGAAAAAGAAAGAGAGAAAGATGAAAAAGACGAAGAACCAAAGTGTACCTAACCGAGAAAATGGTATGAAACTACATGAAACAAAAAACGGTGCACGACAAATAGATCCAGTCGGGTTTACGAATCGAAATCTAAACAACGAAGTGACTGTGGTAAGATGAACAAAGTTAAAAAACAAAGGAATACTGTACTCACCAATACAAGAACGGGACAAGACGGTACGAATTTTCGCTTATGGAAGCTTCATCAGGAAAAACAAGAACACAAAAGACAACAAAAAGCAGACGCAACACGGAACGAACAAGGTTTGAAAGAAAATGGAGGGGAAACACGCAAAAAAGGGAAGGAACTCTAGGAACGGAAATGAATGAAAGGGGAGAGAAGTGGTTGGATGATGTCATGGGCACAGGCATACTAGACTAAAAGTGATACACATTAATAAAAGGGGGGGGGGGGGGAAAGAGGGGAGAAAAAAATTAAATAAATAAAAATTTTTTTTTTTTTTTTTTTTTTTTTTTTTTAAATTAAAAAAAAGGAGGGGGGGGGGGGAAGGGGGGGGGGAAACCACAGACACAAAACAAGTAGAAAACAAGTAGAGTCCGATTTTATATTATTCCTGGGCACATCCACACCTGACGGTTTGAATGCGAAAATGTGATGTACTTGTATTCCCCAACCTACTGTGGATTTACGGTACGTGTGTGTGTGTGTGTGTTTGTGTGTGAATGTGTGTGTGTGTGTGTGTGTATGTGTGCGTGTACGTGCGTACGTTTCCCCCCCCCCTTCCCCCCCCCCTCCTTTTTTTTAATTTAAAAAAAAAAAAAAAATTTTTTTTTATTTATTTAATTTTTTTCTCCCCTCTTTCCCCCCCCCCCCCCCCCCCCCCCCCCCCCCCTTTTATTAATGTGTATCACTTTTAGTCTAGTATGCCTGTGCCCATGACATCATCCAACCACTTCTCTCCCCTTTCATTCATTTCCGTTCCTAGAGTTCCTTCCCTTTTTTGCGTGTTTCCCCTCCATTTTCTTTCAAACCTTGTTCGTTCCGTGTTGCGTCTGCTTTTTGTTGTCTTTTGTGTTCTTGTTTTTCCTGATGAAGCTTCCATAAGCGAAAATTCGTACCGTCTTGTCCCGTTCTTGTATTGGTGAGTACAGTATTCCTTTGTTTTTTAAATTTAAACCATATAATACATGTATATATTTTTTTCTTCAAAAAAGAAAAAATTGGTACATTTTTGTACTAAAAACTCTGATTCTAAAAATAGAATTTAATGGCAAACTTGGAGCTCAGATGACACCAGATTGCACCATCTGGGTTCTTTGGAGAAATTTTTTTCCGGGGGGGAATGCCCCCGGACCCCCCTAGTAAGGCTAGGAGCTTCGCACCGTCGACTTGACGCTTTGCGTCTTCAGTTATAAATTTTCCGCCTTTTTTACAATTTTCAATTCCCATGCCTGAATAATCTTTCGATATTCCAAACCCTTGCAAGCTCTTGCAACTTTTGAAGCATAGCAAAGCATGTGGGATGGATATCTTGCGAGAGCTGCTCAGACTCCAAAGTGGTGTATTAAGTTCTGTGAATGACACTATACGGCATCTATGTAACATTGCTGAGACGCATTATATTTACAAGTGTGTGTGTGTGTGTGTGTGTGTGTGTGTGTGTGTGTGTGTGTGTGTGTGTGTGTGTGTGCAGTGCACAGAGTTAGGCATTCACCTGCATGACCTGCTGTCGGTGTGGCGTGACTGGCTGAATCCCAATCAGCGCGACCTGGCCTTGACCCTCCTGACCTTGCTGCGTCAGTGCGGCTGTACCGTTACATCACCAGACAGATCTGGTACTCCTGAACAAGCAGAGGCACTCCAAGAGGTTTGTGTTTCTTGCTCTTCGTTTTCATTCACAGGAAGTTGATAGCACCAGTTAGAATCTGTTAGCCTTTGGCTTCTTTGATAAAGGTGACTAGAATCTGCTTTTTCGTTTGCTATTGTAGTTACTTTTTTGCCCAATGCCTTGTTTGTAATGTTATTAAGTATCCAGTAACTGTTCTGATCAGTGGAACATATTGTTTGGAATTGAACTTTGATTGGTTGTCAGTGTTAATTTGATTCTGAAGCAGCAATGACAAAATCTTGTGTCCTTCTTTTTGTGCAGGACAAAAGATCTGTTGAGATTCGTCTGATTCGAGAGCAACAAGCTTGGCGTTCCAAACGTGCTGCATACCCAGAGAGGTGAGTTGATTTTTTCTTGCCATGCGCTAGGGTGGCGGTAGAAATCAGAGTGCCCTCTGCACAGCCTCCAGCATGCATAATCCCGTTTCAGAGCAGCCAGTGTTGCTGATATACTAGACAGATAAATCTGAAAAAGACTGTATGAAACACCCGATTAAATTACATATTCTTACCCAATTCTCATCAATCTATTGACTTCAATCTCACATGCTAGATGTCGAAAAACTACTCAAATTACCTGCCCTTGCAAGGGTGGTAACCAAGCTAAAAACAGACGCCATAACCGTCGCTATGCCCTGTCCCACCTGGTTACCCATAACCCACCGCGCACCACGTGAGCGCCGGCATCCGGAATAATCATTTCTCGACTTTCGACGACACACGTCAGACATACGGAATTCGTCTGCTCACTTGACTTTCCCCCCTGACGGGCGCAGTGGCGTGGTGGTAAGACGTCGGCCTCGTAATCGAGAGGTCGGGAGTTCGAATCCCGGTCGCTGCCGCCTGGTGGGTTAAGAGTGGAGATTTTTCCGATCTCCCAGGTCAACTTATGTGCAGACCTGCTAGTGACTTAACCCCCTTCGTGTGTACACGCAAGCACAAGACCAAGTGCGCACGGAAAAGATCCTGTAATCCATGTCAGAGTTCGGTGGGTTATGGAAACACGAAAATACCCAGCATGCCTACTCAACGAAATCGGAGTGAAGCTGACTATGCTCTCAGAGTATAGTGTGGGGAACCCAAATGGGCAAACGAGCTCACACGTAACCAGAAAATTCTGGAACGCTGAAGAAGAAGAAGAAGACTTTCCCTAGCCCTTGTCTTTGTGACGTTATGGGCTTGGGGGGACCTTTACCTGTTCGCCTTTCTTTTGGTGAGACCTGCCCTTTTTATTGAATTGAATTGTTGTTGTTAGCTGCTTGTTTACAGCCGCTTCAGAAATTTACTTTTCTAGTGGACTACGATTTTGGTCATTTACAAGATGGCCGATAGCAAGCAGTAACTTAGGGCTAGGCAGGAAGTGAATAAGGCTGTTAGCCCTTTTTAGAAACCTCTGTGTGGGTCGTCGACCCTTCGAGTAGTACTGCTTTTGTAGTAGCTGTTCGTGCGGTTAAGGTTTCGTTTTTTCTTCCCAGCCCTCCTCTCCTCTTAAGGAGAACCAGTCAGTGTCTTCCACTTTCGGGGGACTTAACGATGAAATATGTGTTTATTTCTCAGCTGTGTCAGGCACGATCGGCCCGCCCTCTGTGGCGGCGTACTCCTTGGCAGCTTCGCATCGTGGTCTGGTGCAAATGGCCAGTTCGGTTCAGCCCTTTTTTGCCTCTGGTGGCTCTGGGTTGTTCGCGAGCACCCTCTCCTTTCGGGAGGGGGGGCCTGCTCCCTACCTGCCTCTGACCACTCTGATTACCTCCGGTATTTCTCAGTGTGTTGGGTGGGGGGGGGGGGGGGTGTTCCTGCTTCGCACCGTGGTCTGGTGCAAATGGCCAGTTCGGTTCAGCCCTTTCTGCCTCTGGTAGTACTGGGTTGTTCACGAGCATGGCCATGAGTTGTTACCATGGTGGGCATTCAGTCGGTGTTCTGATCAGACGGAGAGCTATTCGTCTCTGGACGACCTCGGGGACGGGTTGATCTTTTATCAGAGTCAATCAGCTTGCCAGCTGCACTTTCAGATGGTGTTGAACCAGGCTTTTTGCCTGGCATTCTCAGTAAACCAGGCAAAATCTGAGCTGTCCCCATACCAGGTTTTTTTTTTACCCGGGCATGCCATTTGACACTGTCTCTTGGAAGGTTCGTCCTTCACAGGAGAGAATAGAGAGGCTTTAGGCTCTTATCACTGCCAGACTGGCACGAGAGCAGACCTCTGCGAGGTCCTTAGCCTTGATCCTTGGTCAGACGGAATCGATGGCTATGCTGGCCCTCTAGTCTTTCCTCAAGTCTCTTCGGGACTCGGCCTCACAGGTCTGGGACAAGAGGGTCCTCCTCCAGGGTGGGTTCCTCCACGCGAGTAGGTGGCTGGAATCCAATTGGATCGCTCAGGGCCTTTTCCCTAGCTTTGTTCCCCCCCTGACTTAGACCGCTTCATGGATGTGTCTCTGTCTGGATGGGAGCCTACTTTGGCAATTACAGTCTTGGGGCTGTGGATGTAGACTCAACTCCTTGGGCATCTTAATTGCCTGGAGTTAGGAGCAGAAGCTCTCAGTCTACTAGCCTTTCTTTGTGGCTATATACAGGCATGTCCGGTTGCATACGGACAATATTTCTGTTGCTTCCTATGTGAACTAGCAGGGAGGAGCAAGTTGTCGCTCCCTGTCAGAGAGAGTTTACGGGATTCTGATTTGGTTTCTTTCACAATAAATCAATTTCTCAGGGGATTATCTCCCCGGCCGGCTCTATAATCTGGCCGACTCGCTCAGCAGGACCTCTCAGGGCTTGCACATGGGTTGGGTCATCTGCATACAGGGCTGGAGGTTGTGCTGTTTGTGTTACAGATCATGGGTTTTGACTCTGGTCTTGGTGCATGAAGCACATAGGTCCTCCACTTTCTCTGTGTATGCCCCTCATTGGCCTTCTTGGCCAATTGGCGTATAGAGCCGGGGTGCAACTCCTTAGCGCCCCTCTCTCAATCCAGGTGGTTAATCACCTCTGTTTCTTTTTTGGCTCTGGGCAGCTTGGCCTCTTCTTGGAGGTTCCGGCGTCTCGGCTGTCTCAGCTACTTTGAAACAATTAGGCCTCTCTTCTGATGTTCATGGCGCTTTTGCGGACATGATCAAAGGACCTTGTTTTAAGAGGTTTAGAGGCGTCCCCTTGTATAACGCGTAGGACTTTGTTCTTCTTACTCTGGGCCTCAGCCCCGGAGGGCAGTGAGGCACATGCGTTGTTGGGGTTTACCGGAGGATGTAGCCTTGGAAGTTATAGTTCCGTTTTTTCACGGTTTTTCGGCCAGATTTCCTTGAATCAGAAACCTGGTCAATCTCCTCTGGTGTTTAATTCCCTCCTCTCGGGAGGATTCTCGCTCCGGGCGATTTGGATTTTCTAACTGTCTGGTTAGAGTTTTAAAATCCTTTTTAATTTGCGCTCAGTCAATTGGAACTAAGAGCCAAAAGCTCATGTTCTTAACTCTTTACACTTTAGGTGAAAGAGGCTTCTCTTAATTGACTCTCACAAGAGGTGTTGCTACGTTCATAGGACAGTCCTATGAGTGGTGGCTTATTGAACACAGGGGAGGGGGGGGGGGGGCGTTCGTTCAGTCCTCCCTCTGTTCCAATATTACAGGTGTTCAGGAGTCCAGAGCCTGGGATTCTTCTCTCGCTGGTGGTGTTCTTTTCGCCTGTGCGAAGTTTTGCCAACAGCTCTTTGGAGGTCTGATGACGTGTTCATTGATTTTTTACCTCCTGGACATCTCCTGCTCTTAACTTGATGGGGCCATTTCCTTGCCCTCTTAGTTTCTGCAGGACAGGTTCTCTCAGGGACATAAGTAAGTTCCCTCCGCCTTTAGGAGCATTCTGCATTTATGAGAATTGCAGGGGTAAGAATATGTAATTTAATGGACAATTTCAATAGTAAATTTTCATTTGATTAATATACTCAGAGTCAACTTTGTGTGCAGACTCTCCTCGGTGTCCGAACACCCCCGTGTGTACACGCAAGCACAAGACCAAGTGCGCACGAAAAAGATCCTGTAATCCATGTCAGAGTTCGGTGGGTTATAGAAACACGAAAATACCCAGCATGCTTCCTCCGAAAACGGCGTATGGCTGCCTAAATGGCGGGGTAAAAAACGGTCATACACGTAAAATTCCACTCGAGCAAAAAACACGAGTGTACGTGGGAGTTTCAGCCCACGAACGCAGAAGAAGAAGAAGAAGAAGAAGACAGAGGTTATGAACAGAAAGTTTAACCAAAGTAGGGTCTTAGAAGAGAAGTAATAAAACTTGGGATCTTATAAGGGGGCCCGGTAGCTCAGTTGGTAGAGCACTGGACTTGTGATCGGAAGGTCGCAGGTTCGAATTCGGGCCGGGACAGACACGGGTCAACTTTATGTGCAGACCCAGAGACGGAAGCCATGTCCCACCCCCGTGTCATCACAATGGCACGTAAAAGACCTTGGTCATTCTGCTATAAGTGCAGGTGGCTGAATACACCTAAACACGCAGACACCTGGGTAGCGCGACTCCGTTGTTGCTAGCTTTCCACTGGGAGGAAGCGACCCGAATTTCCCAGCGATGGGACAATAAAGTAATGAAAATGAAAAATGAAAAATGAAATGAAATGAAAGGGAGGTTCCACTGTATAGATTGTTGTGTAGCTGACTGTCTTTCTGTTTGCCAAGACCTGTGCAAGTTCAAAAAGCTCATTGTGTCATCTGCCGTTTTAGACAGAAAAATATTGAATGTCTGTGTTACTGACTGTGTGTTGCTACATCATTGCAGAGTTGAGTCCAGGTTTGAAGAGTTGGTGAGTCGCGTACAGAACCACGCCATAGCACTGACGCGTCAGATGGCGGCGCAGCAGGCCAGGGAACGCAGCAGTCTGGTGGAACACATTAAACACACCATCGCGCAGCAGGTCCAGCTTAAGAAGAACTGGCAGGAACTCGTACACAGCCTCACGCATGAACGGTAAACCTTTTTTGTCGTTGAGACTCTTTGCGATAGCTTGATTGTGACTGTTTTGTATGTTGTTTTGTATTAAATTTTGCTTCACCGAAATCGGTGTGTGGCTACACACACACACAAAAATACTCGTGCAAAAACATGAGTGTACATTGGAGTTTCAGCCAATGAGCGCAGAAGATGAAGAAAAAAAAGAAGAATTAAATGTTGTGTAAATGTTTGTTTTTGAGTCCTTTTTATCAGGTTGAACAGTCCAGTGGAGATTAGGTCAGAATCAAAACAATTTCAGGTCATTTGAAAGAGTTATCTTGAAATCAGTGGGTCATAACTGCATGGTTGCTGAATATATGTTGGCTCCTACATCTCTCAAAGATAACTTCTAGCAGGGTACTTGATGAAAATCTCAGAAAGTCTTAGATGTTTTTAGTGCAATTGTGAACTGTTCGTGAATTAGATGTATTTTATGTTTTAAACCTCCTGACACTTCAAGGCAATTTTCCTTGTTTTTATAAGGACAGTAAAATCTTTGAATCTTTAGTCTTGAGGGGGAATAACTGTCACATATGCTGTTACGCCACAATGGCAAGTTCTGGAGAAGAGTTTGTTTGATTGCTGCGTGTGTGTGTGCCTACAGGGGAGTGTGGCATCACGCAGAGTCCTACCCACAGTCCTGGGAGCTGGACCCCACTGAGGGGCCGAGTCGAATTCGGCGTCGCCTGATGAGGTGTCACCTAGGTCTGCAACCCAAGTACATCTGCGAGCCTTACCGTCAGAAACTAGGTGAGTGCTTCAATTTACTCATGCAGAAAAAAAGTACTTCAGTTCCCTTTTCTGTTTTTATCAGCTCAGCCATTGCACTTTTTGCTGGTATTTATGTATCTCTGTCATCAACTCTCTTCTCCCTTTACTATTTCTGTAGAAGGCAAGAATACACATGACAGATCTGTGTGAAAAGGAAACAGTATTATGAAGGGCTTGCTGTGTGTAATGTTATTCAAAAAGCAGCATCATACTGAAGAGTTGTCAGTGGTGTTGTGAGTGAATTTAGTGCAACCCCAGGTAAGTTGCCTAGAAGAGAATGAAACTTGTGTGATGTGTAAACTGTTCAGGGTTAATGCATTCATTGGAACATGAGTGACGAGTATTGAATGAGATGCTGAGATATTTTGGTTATTCTTGTGAAGGGTGTAACGAGCGTTTCTGTTGATTGTTTGCTTTCAGTGCAACAAGAGAAGCCCCCGCCCTTGAAATATCTGTTTGAAGACGATCATCAGGTGGCTGATTCCGCAACTCTGGTCTACAAACTCTACACCAGTGACACAGTGCAGTAAGTCATTTCATATAAACCTCTGTCATTGAGATTTAAAGGTTGCATAACATTTGACAGAGAACCCCGTCTTAGAAATAAAGTTTTGTCTTAGCAATGTTGATGCCAACTAATGTGAGGGTTGTGTGGTGTATGCTTGGTGTTTTAGGAGATGGAAAGCCAGACCAAATATGAAAAAAGTCCTTAATATTGAAGCAAATTCTCTGAGTTGGGATACGGGAGCAGAAGCGGATGGAATGAGAATTTAGTGTGTGTGTGTGTGTGTGTGTGTGTGTGTGTGTGTGTGGGTGTGTGTGTGTGTGTTAAAATGAGCAGGATTTGTTTCGCAACCTAATGTTTTGAGGCTGTTATGTTCCAGCAACACATTTGTGTGCACATCGGTGTCGCCCGCCACTGAAAGCAGAGGAGAGCTGCTGCTTGGTAAGTTCAGTTTCATCGTTCTAGCATTGCCTCCTTTGCACAATTCGTGCAAATTGGCCAGGCAAAAGACCAATTGACAAACTGACAGATAGACAGAGAGACAGAGAATTAAACAAACTAATATGCTTACACAGACATATAGGCAGATCAAGTGCTTACTGCATGTCCCTTTCTTATCACAGCTGGTTGTGATTTTGTGTAAAGCTGAGGAGTTTGCAGAACGCTTTTTGTTATAAAAGACTCTGCTTTCTGCATAGTCTTTTCTTTATGCTTACCAGCGCTTCTTGTAAAATTTAAAAAAAGAAGTGCAGAAGACATTGTTAACAATAACAATAACAACACTTTATTGTCCTTTAAAATATTACATAAAAATGGAACACTTTCTTTGGCCTACCTTGCCTGCCTGTAACAATTATAACGAACATTTAAGGCATTTTGTTTGTTTTAATCTTGTGCATATGATTCTTGTTTCAGGTGAACAGTATGTGTACTTTGTGGCTGATAAGGCCATCAGTGACACAGATTACACCCAGGTAAGTCTTGTTTATTTGCTTTTGTTCATTAAAACAGCTTATCTCCCCTGACCAGATTTTCCTCCCTGCTATCAATGACTACTTTTTGGTCTCCTTTTTTGACGCATTTTATCCAATTGAATGTGTTCTGTATTCTTGAATGTGAAACTTTAGCAGTGTATTTGTTATGGATTTTTTGCACTGCTACCGATGCTAACTCCATGTCATTTTTGCTTCCGTAATTTTTCTCATTTTTGCAGTACTGTTACTTTGGTTGTCAGGTGCATGAAACAAGCTTTGTAATGAGGAGAATTTGGAAATGTGTGTTTGTGTCAGATGTTGCTTGGCAACCGTGACCAGATGTCCCAGATGTGGCGGTACTCGGAGCTGAGTGAGGTGCACACTCGCTGGTTCCAGCTACTGGACATCGGACTGGAGATGTTCGTCATCACCGGCAGGACTTACCTCTTGGCCTTCACCTCCACTGCCGTGAGTAGTTGCATCGGCCATCATGGCTTGCTGCTTTTGTCACCTTGTTCTGTGTTGGAACATAAAGAAACAATTGAAGGTCAGAAGGAACATTTATGGAGTTTTAAGGTTCGTGGCCTTCCATGTGTGCCTGTCAGGTGTGATAGATTTTGGTGTGTGTTTTGGTTTGCTTTATCAGGTTGTTATATCTACAATCTGTCTGGCTTTTTATGCATTCGCCCTGCGTATTGTGTGCATTAACAATAACAATAACAATATCAACACTTTATTATCCATTAAAGTGAATACATTAAATTGGAAAATGGATTTCGACACATCTAACCTGCCTGTCAGCGATTAAACGATTAATATGTCAGATTCAGTGTGTGCTTTTAGGCCAAAAAAAAAAAATTGTCTGTTTAGGGTAACATGACCAAAAAAAGTAGGGTCGGTAGGTAGGTAGGTTTTTTTTTTTTTTTTTTTTTTTTTTTTTTTTTTGGTGTGTAAATGCTATGTTGGCTGAACATTCACTGCTTATATTTGATGAATACATATTTCAAAACGCCAAATGTCTCTTTTTAACATTTTTACCTCTTTTTTTTCTTATTTTTTTTTTTAAATCGAAAAAAAGTTTTTGGGTCGGCGCCAAATCGATAGGGTCGGTCGGGTTACCCTAAACAGACAATTTTTTTTTTTGGCCTTATGCAAAGTTGAACCACTTTATCGCTTACTGGGTTAAACGTGAGTTATGGTCGGTGCGGTTCTTTATTCAGGATCATGTAGCAGGGACTTGCTTGTTCAGGTAGGCAGCCCCAAGGGACTTATTCAGACAATGGCCACTGTGATTTGAAAGAAAAAGAAGACGATAAACAAGTCCTAGGCTGACAATAGATGTTCTTTTCTAATCAGAATCATACCACATAGCCATAAGGCGTCCGCCCCGTGATCGGGAGGTCGTGGGTTCGAACCCTGGCCGGGTCATACCTAAGACTTTAAAATTGGCAATCTAGTGGCTGCTCCGCCTGGCGTCTGGCATTATGGGGTTAGTGCTAGGACTGGTTGGTCCGGTGTCAGAATAATGTGACTGGGTGAGACATGAAGCCTGTGCTGCGACTTCTGTCTTGTGTGTGGCGCACGTTATATGTCAAAGCAGCACCGCCCTGATATGGCCCTTCGTGGTCGGCTGGGCGTTAAGCAAACAAACAAACAAAACAAAAACCACATAGCCAGCCTTTTACTGAATCCGCTTCACCAACCCAAATGACCAGAGCACATGATGGCAGACACGGAGGTTAATACAAATTTACAATAATGTACTTACCATAGATGTTTTCTGTGTGGGATCGTGACCGTGTAGCCACTCTACTACTGGGTCAGCTACACAAATGTAAAGGACTGGAGCAGATGATGGCAGCCACTGAAATTTGTGACAATTTACAGTAAACACAGGTCACGCAGTAATGATAGATGTTTTTTGTGCGTAGGATCGTGACCGAGTAGCAACTCTACTTCTGGGTCAACTGGACAGACCAAAGGGCCCAGAGCAGACGGCAGCCAACATCCAGCGGCAGTGGATAGAGGGGTCCCTCACCAACTTTGACTACCTCACTCAGCTCAACAAGCTGGCCGGGCGCTCGTTCAACGACCTCATGCAGTACCCTGTCTTCCCCTTCGTGCTGCGAGACTACGACAGCGAGGAGCTGGATCTGGAAAACTCCGGGTCTTTCAGGGATCTGAGGAAACCCATTGCTGTGCAGGACAAGTCCAGGGAGAGGAAATACATGGACAATTATGAGGTAGTTTATATGTCCTTGAATGTGGGAGTGCATTGTTTAGTGAAAGAAGATTGTTCTTGTGTGTGCAATTCCTCTTAAATCGGTGTATGGCTGCCTAAATGGCGGGATATAAATGGTACTGTCCCACATTTAAAAACCCACTCGTGCGAAAACACGAGTGTATGTGGGAGTTTCAGCCCATGAAGACAGAAGAAGAAGAAGTGTGTGGAATAAATTTAGCCTGGTCATAGAAAATAGTGTAGAATGCACATGACTTTTTTCATCTCTAGAGAATCACCTCATTATTTTCTGTATAAGTACTTTTCTCCAATGCTCCCCTCTTTTTAAGAATAACTGGATCTTACTTCAAAGACTAATAAATTTGTTGGTGTTAGAATTGTGAAGAAAGGCTATCAGAAGCGCAACTCACATTGAGTCACACCTGTGTTTCAGTTCCTGCGCCAGGAGAACCAGAAGCCAGGACCGGAAGAAGTGATGCGCGTGGAACCGTTCCACTACGGCAGTCACTACTCCAACAGCGGCACTGTGCTACACTACTTGGTGCGCCTCTTCCCCTTCACACGCATGTTCCTGGCTTACCAGGGTAAGTTACTATGTATGCAGCTGTAGTTCACTTGTTCATGCAATGTGAGGTCCCTCTGATGAGAGGACACCTCCCAACAGAAAACACCTTCTGTTGTCCCTGTGTCTAATACCTCGACCAAACTATACCTGTCATGACAGGCCACCTGCAAGGTAGGGACAAAAGCGTGTCCTATTATCACAGGTACCACTGTAGAGTTTCCACACACTGAAAAGTTGTCGTTATTTCGTAGTTTGATACACTGGGTTGTTTTGTTTGATGTTTGTGATCCGCAGAGTTGTGCCAGCAAATTATAACTCAATTCTTCACATTTACTGCAAATCTGAGAGTGAGTCCTTTTTTGTGTTGAAATACAAATGGAATCTGTCCAGCACCCGTAAGCTCTGCAACATGAAGAGGATGTAGCAGGTTACTGCCTGTGATTGTCCTTTTTACCAAGTAAGCAGCATGAGTCTCATGAGAATGGCCAAGCTCAGTACGATCATTATACTTTGCCATTTCTGGACACTTAAATATCCATTTGTCCAGCTTCAACCCAAAGTGAAAAGTGTATCTAAAATACTCTCGCAGTCCAATGGATTTGAGAAAGACAATATCAGGCTGGCAAGTGCATGTTCTTCTTTGCAGATCGTAGCTTCGACATTCCAGATCGCACTTTTCACAACATCCGTACATCGTGGCGTCTGTCCAGCTTCGAATCATCCACGGACGTCAAGGAACTGATACCAGAGTTCTTCTACCTGCCGGAATTTCTCGTCAACAGTGAAGGTAGGAAACACTGCTGAAGGATACACACAGAGAGGTTCTCTTGCTGGAAAACTCCTGTGTAAGGGGTGGGAAGGAGGATCTTACGATTTTGCTATGTTCGAACACCCCTTTTAAGACCCCCCAATTTAAAACTTCTCCTTTTTTAAGACCTTGATTTTTCTGATCTTCTGTTCTTAACCTCTGTAAATATAAAGTTTCAAAAGTAAACTTTGATTTAACTCTTACCAGTTCGGGGGTTTTAGGGCATATTTTACAGTGCTGTTGGTGCCTACTTGCCGAGTGGCTATCTGGGGTCATATTCTAAATGAAATATAGAAAGTTATATATCAAATGAAAGGAAAATGAATAAGCTTTTCATATTTGCAAAGAGAATTGTGCTATCTTTAAAGGTAAAAATTTTATGGGGGTGACAACATGATTTTTGTTGAAATTTGTACGCCCATTTTTTGGAACACGTGACAAACACAAAGAAGAAATTTTTTTTGTGTTCAGTTTATTTTAGATATGCTGCTAACTAGTCTGTTTGGGCATTCATTTTACATAACATAGCAAAGTTTTATAGAGTTTTGCTGATAAACAAAAAAGTTATTGTCACCTGAATACCCCCACCCAAATTTCAAAGTTGGACGTTTCATGCCTAAGGCCCCCCCCAAAAAAATATTCTGTTTACGGTATCCTGACTGACCCTATTTTTTCGCGCGACCCTAGACTTTTGTTTGGCATTTGGTAAAAAAAAAAAAAAAAAAAAAAAAAAAAAAAATTAAAAAAAAAAATTAAAAAAAAAATTTAAAAAAAAAATTTAAAAAAAAAATTTGGAAAAAAAAAAGGGGGGGGGGGGCTTTGTTTTTTGGCAAAATAACTTAAAAATATGTTTTGGGGAAATAAAAAAAAAATAAAAAAAAGTCCCGACCTACCGACCCTATTTTTTTGGCCTATGTTACCGTTAACAGACTTTTTTTTTTTTGTGCCTAATAATGCATTTCTATAACTAACTTATAACAAAAACCCAGCTTGTTTCAGTCATAAAGTGTGTCTTAAATATGAGTTTATCCACTGTCCGACCCATCCAATGTAAAAAAAAAAATAAAAAAAAAATTATAATTAGATAATTGGTCAGTGGAAAACTACAGGGGGGGCATCGTAAGCTTGCTTACGATGGGCAAGGGAGCGAACTGGTAAGAGTTAATTAATATACTTACCAACTCACATAGATAGCAATAACTTCGTTTGGTTGCTAAGACATTGAAGCACTCTTATATGGTAACATGGGGAGATAACTAAAACAAAAACCACATGCCATATAAGGCATGGTCCGTAGTGGTTATCTCCCCTACCGGTGTACCGCGCATGCGCAGGATGTATACCGGTGACACTCATTTCGTCCTGAAACATATACCCCTTTATACAATTTGCGGGGCAGGCTGGGAGGGAATTCAATATGTGAGTTGGTAAGTATATTAATTAAATCAAAGTTTATTTTTGAAATTTTATATTAAATTACATATTCTTACCCAACTCACATAGATAGCAGATTGCTAATTTAGGTGGTGGGAAAATGTACTCACAGTTAACATCTTGCGAGTATCTGGCCTGCAGCTACTATAGCTGGCAGACCGAAAGTTCCGTTCTGTCGGGCACTTGATACATCCCGCAGGTAGAAATTTAAAAAGACATCTTCTGATGTCCAGTAGGCTGCATTCAAGACTTCTTCAAGTCTTCCAGACTTTAAGACAACCAAGGAAGAGGCCCATGCCCTGACTTCGTGAGTCTGAGCTGACCGTAGAGGAAGGACTGACTGCCCCCCCCCCCCCCCTTTTTTCTTGCCACCACTTGTAAGCCTGTCTTACCAGAGTGGAAACCCATCTAGCCAAGGAAGACTACATAACATCTTTTTCTCTCTTTGTATTGATGGAGATAAAAAGTAGTTTTTGTTTTGGTGACCTGATCAGGTTAGTGCGAGACAGGTAAGCTAGCTCTCAAGGCTCGCACAGGGCAATTAGCTACTTGAAGTTCGCAGATTGCTCATGAGACGGAGCAAAATCAGCAAAGGTGGAGGAACAGCAGATGAAGATGCTACCGCTACCCCCTCAGGGAAATAGTGCGTAGTAACCTCTGCTGCTAGTGCCAACAAAGATGGCAGCTTAGTCGGAAGTCGAAAAGGTGCATCCGCTTCTGCTTCAGAAGCTTCTTCTTCCATATCCTCTTCATCCTGTTCAGTAGTATCCCAACGATCATCTAAGGGATGAGAACCGGAAACCAATCCCGTTGAGGCGA
Source organism: Littorina saxatilis (assembly GCF_037325665.1). NCBI lineage: Eukaryota > Metazoa > Mollusca > Gastropoda > Littorinimorpha > Littorinidae > Littorina > Littorina saxatilis. The sequence continues at coordinate 13,573,083 of NC_090261.1, read as the reverse complement.
CATCTGCCGAAACCGGAAAAGGTTGGGAAAAATTCCCTGAAGCCGGAACTCCGTGAACGGATCTCCCATCCACCTGCCTCCTGCCAGTTGAAACACTGGGAGAGGAAGTGGATGCAGCCTGTGTAACAGCAGTGGAAACCGCAGTAGCGGAACCAGCAGCCGAAGGCTGATGAGTGCCAACTACCAACACAGAAGTGTTAGAGGCGGAAGGCAATACCATCCTGCCACCGGAAGCCACAGCCGCGGAAGCGGAACCAGCAGTGGATTGGTAAGCATCAGCACCGACCGGCCCCATAGAATGGCAACCGGAAGGTCCTGTTGTCCTACTACCGGAAGTAGCGGACACATGCTCTTCACACCCCAACCCTTACCCACGCGGGGCACAAGGCTGATGTGAGGAATGAACCTTTTGGCTGGTATGCACTTCCGCTGAAGCGGAAACCGTTGCCGCAGGTTTGCGTACTTCACCTAGAACACCTCCTGCCGACGCGTAAGCGCCGAGAGGACCAGGAGGTGCTGTTGTCTGAAAATCAGACAAAAATTTGTCGAAAGGAGTTCCTGACGGCGATTCCAACACCACTGTTGGTTCTGCAACTACGTCAGCAGACGTAACAGTTGCAGCTGGTTCCAAACGAACCCGCGCAAGAGACTTAGAGTTTCCAACTCCTGACGGGAGGGGCAGTGAAGCAGACAAAGCTATCTGCCGTTCCGTCGCTAGCATGTCATGAACCTCTGTCTTAAAAGAAGACAAAATAGCCAGTAAATCGGCTTTACTCAAAGATTGCTCGGCTTGAGGAGCCTGAACCTTCTCTGAAAATGATTTGTCAGTTGAGGTAGGTTTGCCATCAATAGAAACGAAAAAGGATTCTTGAGTCTCCGGGTTGAGAACGCTAACTATGGACGAATTCTCACTAAGAGAATTTTTCTGAGAGCTACGAGTAGTTGTGGCCGTAGCCGCCTTAGCTTTAGTTTTGCCTGCTTTGCCTGAGTGAGACCCTGGAGAGCTAACCTGCTTGGCAGAACTCCGAGATTTTTCTTTATCTTTCTGCTTGTCAGCCATTTTGAATAAAAAAAATGAACTAACAACAACAAGATGCAAAATGCTCAAATACGCTAAGAAAATTCTTGCAATAAGAAAAATAAAAGCTCTCACCAATTCCTGAAGAAAGGAAGAAAGATGAAACAACGTTACCGAGATTCGATGGTCTTCACACAAGTAAAGACCAATGGCTAAAGAAAAGCCAGAGCACTTCAAAACACGTCCAGCGCCGTGCGTTGAAGGAAAAGGAATGAGTGTCACCGGTATACATCTTGCGCATGCGCGGTACACCGGTTGGGGAGATAACCACTACGGACCATGCCTTATATGGCATGTGGTTTTTGTTTTAGAGTTATCTCCCCATGTTACCATGAAAGAGTGCTTCAATGTCTTAGCAACCAAACGAAGTTATTGCTATCTATGTGAGTTGGGTAAGAATATGTAATTTAATTTACCCCCATTATAAGACTCCCTCCTGTTTAAGATCTTATTTTCTCAGTTTAGGAAACACAACAATAATAATAAACCTGGTCAACATATGTGGGGTAGAAAGTCTTAAAAGAGGGGTTCCACAGTACCAGCATGACATTTGCTTGCAATTTCCTCTGTTGTGTGTTGTGTTGTCTCAGCAACCTAGAGGTGTAAAATGTGAACTTCAGTGTTGTATGTATATGTATGTGTCTCTTATTATTTTGAATTGTTATCCAGGAAAAGTGAAATACCATACTAAGGATGACTTCTGTGACACTTATGTTGGAAGCTGTTAGACAGTGTGGTACTGCCCTGGAGTAAGGGAAACTTGCACATGGTTGCTCTTATCCATATCCAGTATAATGATTTGGCTGTTGACGAAACGGGGAGCTTGTGGAAAATGTTTTGTTACCACAATGAAACCAGGACCAATTAAAAATCAAGAAAGGTTAAATTTATGTAATGTTTGCATTCATTCATTCATTCTGTCGCGTGCATGCACGTTTGCATGTTTAGTTTTTCACACAAAAACTTTGGCCACACCACCCAGCACTCACAGAACACCAATGTAAATAAATGAAAGTATTTAATAGTTCCCAGTTGGGTGAAATATGGGGGTGACGATGGATGGAACAATGGAAGGGTTAACACGAATACATGAGGATGAACATAATGAGCATGAGAAAGTACACAACAGTCAAAATAATGTCAACAAACGACATACGAGACATTCAGGATAGTCAAACATAAAGCACGTACGTCATAAAGGCCCTCCTCATTCCATAAATGATATCTATCGTAAGAAAGTACTTATCTACACGTTCGACGAATTCAGGGGGGGGGGGGGTGCGCCCTCGGGTCGACACCTGCGTCTCTGTCGCGGGGGGTGAGAGAATCAGCCCAGTTGAGAGCTGTCACACGGCACACACTCTGCAGCGACGGCGCCGGTTCGATGTTGCTGCCCAACAGCAGCGTGGTTGCGCCGCTGTGACGTTACAAGATAGCTGCTCAAAACAGCGTAATGAAGCCTCGGAGAAGATCCAGAGGGGCTGCTCACACAGCAGCGTGGGGGTGACGATGCGAGAGTCCAAACTGGCTGCTCAAGCAGCAGCGTGGTGGAGCCTCCTCCATGCTGTGAAGCTAGGGTTCGCACCTTCCCGTCCGGTCTGTCTTCGACAGTAAACACTGAAAGCCTAGAAGGCCAAAGTCAATATTCTCCCCAAAAATATAAGACACGTGACTTCCTCCTCCAATAGACATCATTATTAGGGATGAGGAGGAAGCACAATGACTAAACTTTGGTTTCCTTCTACGATATAATTTACCATTATAATGATTTCCTTTTAAACCCTATGATGAACACTATTTACAACAACACAAAGACGAGACAAAACAGTACAACTGGTAACTAATGTAGGTTCCCGGTCCCCTGCCACCGGCCGCTAATTCACCTTCAGCAAAAACTGACAAAAGTCTATCCAATTAGACCAAGAAATTTGACTTACCTCACACAGGCTAATGAAAAACATCGCGCACTTTACGCAACCGACTTTAACAAAGTCCACAGTAGACGTACATTACTACTGAAAATAACTTCGAACTCAAACGACAATTCACACACGAATTTCGAAGCCGTTCGAACAAACATCTGGTCTCGGCCGAGACAGAAAAAAGAATGCCTATGAATTTCTCAGTCAGCAACCAGGTAAACGGTGAACCCTACAAATAGCGCGCAGCTTACCGTGAACGTCCCGTGCAATGCGTGCAAAGTGTGCAAGGCGCGAATCACTGAGCTAAGCCCAGCTACCGGTCTTCCCACCTTGACACAGGTACCTGTCAGCAACGCCCGACCAAGGAACCTTATAACTACATACAACTGTCCGCGACACATTCATTCATTCATTCATTCATTCAAACAACACATTGGCAGGAAGAAATCGGGAAAACCTGGGCATGGTTGTTTTGACTTGTGTATGTTGTACAGCATTATTCTTACTGCCTTGTTTTGGGTGTTTTCCCAATGTTTATGACTGTGGCATTGCAGGATTTAACTTTGGCTACCGACAAAACGGAGAGGTTGTGAATGATGTCGTGCTGCCGCCGTGGTGCAACGGAGACCCTCGCCTGTTTGTGCTGATTCAGCGCCAGGGGCTGGAGTCGGCCGTTGCCACTCGCATGCTGCACCACTGGCTGGACCTGGTCTTCGGCTTCAAGCAGACGGGGGAGGAAGCCGTCAAAGCCATCAACGTCTTCCACCCCTCCGTGAGTCACTCTGTCTTTGTCTTAGCTAATCTCTAATTATGTACCACCAATGTACTTTGTCAGATTTTAGATAATAAAGTCAATTTGATTTGATTTGATTTGAATTGGAAACAGATTGTCTGCTATCTGCCCAAAATCAAGAATCAACAAGCTGCGTAAAAACGTCCGGGGATGTCATACCCAGGAACTCTCATGTCAAATTTCATAAAGATCGGCCCAGTAGTTTAGTCTGAATCGCTGTACACACACACACACACACACACACACACACACACACACAGACACACAGCACACACATACACACACACACACACACACACACACACACACACACACACACACACACACACACACACACACACACACACACACACACACACACACACATACACCACGACCCTCGTCTCGATTCCCCCCTCTATGTTAAAACATTTAGTCAAAACTTGACTAAATGTAATAAAAACTAAACTGTTGTCTGTTGTTTATCTTGTTTATTCATTGACAGTGGCTGGTAGCATGCAGCAAGAGTTGTGCTGTGTATGATGTTTTGCCTGCAGCGAGAATGTTAATACGTTTGGTATGTTTTCACAGACATACTTTGGGATGGACGTGAGCTCGGTGACCGACCCGGTGAAGAGACAAGCGCTGCTGACCATGATTCGGACGTACGGCCAGACTCCGAGGCAGCTCTTCGTCAACCCCCACCCTGCCGCCGACCCGACACATGCCGGTCTCACAGCGCCTGCGCAGCAGCTGGACAAGCGCACCTATGTGGTAAGTTTTGCAGATTCACTGTTATTTTGCTGTCACACCTGATAAAATAGAAATTATGTCTGTCTAGTGTTGATGGGTTGTGGGAGAGTTTGTTTTTGCTTTTCTTTGGCAACATGGAGGCAAGCTACATGTGACAATTTGTTGGCCAATCACTAGCTAGCGGTCGGTGATCTGTGCCAGTGAAATCGTGCTAACAACTGAACTCCCAGTGAGAATTAGCTCCGATCTGTGCTTTCTGCACTGTCTGCTCAATGTAACGCTATTTTTGTTTGAAAATACACACATCAGGGCTGACTATAGGCATTACCGATATGATCGCGTCCCTCAGTGCACAGATCGAGGGACCACGTGTGGAGACTCACGGCTTGCTGGTGATTGGCCTACAATGTCACATGTAGCTTGCCTCGATGTTTCCAAGGAAAAGCAACTCTTTTACAACCTATAAAAACCTGACCAAGTTATTTCCAAAATTTGCCGATTGAAGACAGGAAGAAGGAATTAGTGCACACACAAACTTTTGACAGCCTGTAAGTAGTTGTTGAGCGTGAAATGGAAGGCAGCAGATGCAGCAGCTTACAAGAGATGTCAGTGCATCGGGTGTCAGATGGGATGGGATGTTGTAAAGTTTACAAGTACAGTTGAACCTGTCTTGGCGACCACCTCTGAACAAGGACCACCTGCACACAACAACCACCTTAAGGATCCCCAACCAGTTTTCTATATAATTCACCTTTGGATAGCGACCACTTGTCTCTTGTGACCATTTGTGGTCGGTTCCTTAGGCGGTCACTATAGACAGTTGAATCAACAAGTGCTGCAGCTCAGATAACAGATGTAAGAGCAAGAGTCAAGTTCAATTCACACCACCTACAGCCCAGCCAATCGCGAGTTTGATTGTTAGGTCTGTTAGAGGTTCATCTTTGTTGTTACACATATTTTGTTGTTGTTTCTGAAACTGTCCCTCGTTCTTTTTTTACTTCTCACTATCAGCATGTGGCCCTCGCCCTTTTTCTCACCACACTTTGCATATTTTTGTGTTGCAGCCTCGCCCAGTGAAGACAGTGAACGGACTGCGGTGGGGTCGTTACGTGGGGTCGCTGGAGATGCCGAAGCCGCTGTGGCAGAGAGTGACCCACCTGCCCGTTCCCATCGCCTCCATGGTGCCGCTGGTGACGGGGCTTGTGTGCGGCATCCAATCTCACTCCACCCTCATCATGCTGCACAACAAACCTGCAGGTCTCTACCTCTCTTATACAGGAGAACTCATTTTCATTTTTATTCTCATTACTTTATTGTTCAATCGCTGGGAAATTCGGGTCGCTTCCTCCTAGTGGAAAGCTTGCAGCAACAGAGCGGCGCTACCCAGGTGTATGCGTGTTTCGGTGTAATCAGCCACCTGTGCTGGCAGAATGACCGAGGTCTTTAACATGCCACAGTGGTGACACGGGGGTGGGACATGGATACCGTCTCTGAGTCTGCACATAAAGTTGACCAGTGTCCGCCCCGGCCTGGATTGGAACCTGGGACCCTAGGATCACAAGTCCTGTGCTCTACCAGTTGAGCTACCGGGCCCTCAGAATTTGAGCTCCAAAAAGCATAGAGAGCCTTTGAAGTAGTAGTCCCCTTCAGTGGTTGGGAGAGGAGGGCTCTAATTTCTCCAAAGCTGCAAATACAGAGTGGTTTCTTAGATACAAACCCAAAATGTCTTCATTATTTTAGACTCCTGAATCACTCTCAGGCTTTTCCTTTTCTCAGTTTCCATGCCTGTCTGTTGCAATGATCACATGTGCTGTTTTACAAACCAGTATTTCTTTACAAATACAGATCCTAGCTCTCACAGAAACAAGACATTCTAGCTGTCACACAAAACAGGGAAATCAATTCTCCTGCGCAGTGATTGCATTAACACATGTCACATGGTAGTAAGGGCAAGCATCTGTGAGACAAAATGTAAACTGGTAGGTGTGATTGTTTGCTGATTTGGTTTCTGGTATTTTCAGATTTTACATGTAAAATGACAGCTTTTTACCAAAATGTAAAATCCTACAAGCAGAGAGCACCTCTGTGTGTGTGTATGTCTATGACACTGTCTGACACTGTGTGTTTCATGCAACCTTGTGTGTCAAATCATATTTTGTGATTTGTTACTCTGTATTGTACAGAAGTGTCTCTTATGAGCAGCCTTTGACATCAAGGCAAACTTTGAAATACTTGGTCAGGGATGGCCAAATCTCAATATTGTAACTCGCCAGTCGGGCGAGTAACTTCAAGAAAGTCACTAGCCCGCCAGAAATTTTGCTTGCCTGGTACATACCACAGTTAATGCATCTGCAGTGTTCATGGCTTTAAAACTAGATGTTACAACCACAAGTTTTGCATTTGATCAGAATTTTCACTGGCCAACCGGGCGAGTTGCCAGGCGGTTTCTACTAGCCCGTCGGATTTTTTACTCGCCCCTGGCGATCGGGCGGACTATTTGGCCATCCCTGTTGGCGCGTTTGTATTGTGTGGGTCTTTTTGTGTATAATGTTTCCATTATGTTGTATTTTGTACAGGTACATCCTACAAGCAGACCGAGGTGCTGTGGGCGGGGGCGGTGACCTGGGATCAGCCTGACGGCATTCTGCGCGTCTTCATCCACAACAGCAAGCCGCTCATCAACCTCATGCCCCCGAACCCCTATGACAAGGTCAGTATGTGGTCTCAGTAAGGCAACAACAACAACAAAAAATGTTGGTTTAGGGTAACCCAAATGACCCTATTTTTTCCCGCCGACCCTAAAACTTTTTTCATTTCTCAAAAAATCCAAAAAACTGTTGGCACATTTTGCGAACCATACAGAGACTAAGGGAAGTAACCTCCTTTAGAATCGACTAAATTAAAAAAAAAATTTTTTTTTTTGAAATCGAGCTACAGACCCTATATTTTTTGGCCACGTTACCCTAAACCAACATATTTTTGTGTGTGGCCTAAGTGTAACTAACGCTGATGGGGTCTATGTCGACCAAAAGAGTGGGATTCCCTGTAGGTGGAGTTCCTGGAGGGGGATTCCCTGTATACAGGGAATCCCACAGGGTGGAGTTTTTCAATAAAACTTGCAAACGATACTCGAATTTCTAAGAAATATCAAAAAAGATTGAAAAACATCAAATTCTACCGATGTCGCTAAGCATCACGTGACTTTCAGCGATATTAGCGACACGCTACAGGAACTAAATCCTGTGGTATTCCCTGCATACAGGGAATCCCCCTCCAGGAACTCCACCTACAGGGAATCCCACTCTTTTGGTCGACATAGACCCCATCAGCGTCACTAACTGCTCACTATTTTCTGATCCCATAACCCGCCAGGGACATAAAGGCACTGCACTGACGAGCGCTGCACCAGCTGCACCTCAGCCGGTTATCATTTCTGCTGCTGTTTGTGTAGTTCTTAAGTTTAGACTTTTAAACAAACATGATCAAGGTCAATGCATGTAGACTTGAGATACTGAGAATTTTGTGTTGACCCAAGGGTTTTGGCCAGGCATCGGTCATCAGCTGGTCATGCAGATCTGAAAAGTTTCAAGAATATGCTGTGTTTGTGTGCAGGTGACGTGCTGTGCAGCAGCACTGGACAGGTGTTTGCTGTTTGTGGCCTGTGCATCGGGGAATATCTCCGTCTTCAACATGACACACAACGTGGCCAAGGTCAGTGCAGATTTTTCTGCAGTCACAACCATGTTGCACATACGGTACCAAGTCAGTGTTGGCATTTGTCACAATCGGTAAATGAAACGCCAAAGCAAGATTCAAAAGCAAAGGAACCATTACCCTACTGCTTTAAGTACACAGTAAGGCTATCTCAATATTAACACTTAAACAAGTGGAAAGCAAGGAGGATAATCTTATTCATTTTAAGACGAATTCCGAAAATAACTGTCGGGTTTGTATGGGTTGTGAAAGAGTGAATACCCTTGCTTTTTGAAGGACAAACATTGGAGGGGCCAATCACTAGCAAGAGGTTGTGTCCGAAACACATGGACAGAAGCAAGGAATTCACTCTTTCCCTACCAACACAAATCCGAGTTATTATTGAATATCATCTGTTGAAGAAATAAATACCTTGTCTTGCATATATATTTGAAGAAAACTACACAAGATGAAAGTTGTATTCTCACAAGAAGTTCGTCACATCTAATACTGAGAGAGACTGTTGTAGTTAAGTTGAGGTGGTGTATTCAAAAGATATATTTAGCAGTGAAATACCTTATACTCTGTGTGTTTCTAGCCAAGCATGCTACACGTGTGGGGATTGCGTCGCATGCTGTGCGGTCATCACGGTCCAGTCTCAGTGCTACAGGTGTGCAAGGAGTTCGGCATCGTGGTCAGTGCAGGTCAGGACTGTTCGGCCGTCATCTGGGACATCAACAGGTGGGTACACCTTACATTTCTTTCTTTCTTTATTTGGTGTTTAACGTCGTTTTCAACCACAAAGGTTATATCGCGACGGGGAAAGGGGGGGAGATGGGATAGAGCCACTTGTCAATTGTTTCTTGTTCACAAAAGCACTAATCAAAAATTTGCTCCAGGGGCTTGCAACGTAGTACAATATATTACCTTACTGGGAGAATGCAAGTTTCCAGTACAAAGGACTTAACATTTCTTACATACTGCTTGACTAAAATCTTTACAAAAATTGACTCTATTCTATACAAGAAACACTTAACAAGGGTAAAAGGAGAAACAGAATCCGTAAGTCGCCTCTGACGACATGCTGGGGAGCATCGGGTAAATTCTTCCCCCTAACCCGCGGGGGGTGTACACCTTACAGCTTGCTTATTTAGTTGCAGGTTATGTACAGTAGCCACCGGCACGGTTGGCCTAGTGGTAAGGCGTCCGCCCCGTGATCGGGAGGTCGTGGGTTCGAACCCCGGCCGGGTCATACCTAAGACTTTAGAATTGGCAATCTAGTGGCTGCTCCGCCTGGCGTCTGGCATTATGGGGTTAGTGCTAGGACTGGTTGGTCCGGTGTCAGAATAATGTGACTGGGTGAGACATGAAGCCTGTGCTGCGACTTCTGTCTTGTGTGTGGCGCATGTTATATGTCAAAGCAGCACTGCCCTGATATGGCTCTTCGTGGTCGGCTGGGCGTTAAGCAAACAAACAAACGTACAGTAGCCGACAAAAGAAACGCGTCACAGTCGCGCCAACTGACTTTGTTGTTGTTTTCAAACTGTTGTAAAACATGAACTAGAAAACGTACATAAGAAAACAAAACAGATTCATGCAGAATATTTTACTGGCTTACGATAAGTGCATGGTTTTATTGTTGTCTTCTTTTTACCTCTTTTCAAATTGTGTAGTATTGGGTAGGGGTGAAGGGAGTCGTGATCACAGGCAAATGTGTAACTTTGACACACTACAAGAAAGGTGGAGAGTTTTATTTAAACAGTCTTGTTGTTGGGTGTTGTTACAGGTTGTCCTACGTGCGTACAGTGACCAAGCACAAAGCTCCAGTGGTGGCAGTGGCGGTCAGCAGTACTCTGGGAGATGTCGCTACAGTCAGTCATGTCGGTCAGTATTGCTGAATTCAATTGTCAAACCTTGTACTGTTGAGCTGATCCCTGGGTTAGGTCATTGTTTTGAAAGTGCACATAAGTCAGACCAATGACACATAAATGTAGCACTTTGTGGACTGGTCAAACGTAAGCTGATGTTAATGTACACCAAATATGAAGTAATTCGGTCGACAGTTGTAGAATGCATGAGCATTCTTGTGGGTTACATTTTTTGGAAGTCGCCATGTACATGCTTCAGGCACACAAAAAATATTGGTAGTATGTTGGGTATTGCCGTATAACGATTGAAAAACAGTCTTAATTATTTAGGAACAGTTTCAGTTCTCTTTCACATTAATTTCTAGGTAAGTAAAGTATCTTGCATCACATTTGTTTTCTATGATAAAAGTTGTTTGTTTATTTGCTTATTTCTTTCTTAGTTATTGTTATTTGATTTTTTTTGTGTGTTCTGACTTTGTGGGGTTAACATGTGAGCTTTCTTCCCAAAACATGGACAGACGGCCCACAAGCAGCCAAGATGAGCAGTGTGCTACAGGTACACACTATCAACGGCAGAGAGGTGGGAAGTTACACCTGTACTGCGCACATCACCTGTCTGGCCTACTCCTCCGCACCTGAGGGTCGCTCCATCAACGTCATCGCTGGGGGGCTCAGTACGGGCGTGGTCAGGTGGGTTTAGTTCACCTGTGTTCCTGGCAAACAGTGGTTGCCATTGAAGTGTAAAGCAGTGTTTGATATTGAAGTGTAAGGCAGTGGTCGATATTGAAGTGTAAGGCAGTGTTTGATATTGAAGTGTAAGGCAGTGTTTGATATTGAAGTGTAAGGCAGTGTTTGATATTGAAGTGTAAGGCAGTGTTTGATATTGAAGTGTAAGGCAGTGTTTGATATTGAAGTGTAAGGCAGTGTTTGATATTGAAGTGTAAGGCAGTGTTTGATATTGAAATGTAAGGCAGTGTTTGATATTGAAGTGTAAAGCAGTGTTTGATATTGAAGTGTAAGGCAGTGGTTGCCATTGAAGTGTAAGGCAGTGTTTGATATTGAAGTGTAAGGCAGTGTTTAATATTGAAATGTAAGGCAGTCTTTGATATTGAAGTGTAAAGCAGTGTTTGATATTGAAGTGTAAGGCAGTGTTTGATATTGAAGTGTAAGGCAGTGTTTGATATTGAAGTGTAAGGCAGTGTTTGATATTGAAGTGTAAAGCAGTGTTTGATATTGAAGTGTAAAGCAGTGTTTGATATTGAAGTGTAAGGCAGTGTTTGATATTGAAATGTAAGGCAGTGTTTGATATTGAAGTGTAAAGCAGTGTTTGTGAGAAGCAATGTTTGCCATTGAAGCTTGAAGCAGTGTTTAGCATTGAAGTGCAAATCAGCGTGTGCCATTAAAATGTAAAGCACACAAGAAAAACAAGGAAGGGTTATTTATTTTGTCAAGAGACACAGAACAGTACTTTGTATCATCTTCAAATCAGTAGCCTTTGAAACATTAGAAACAAAAATAAGCGATGTGTACAAATTGTAGAGTGTTGAGGCTGATACCCAATAGTTAATGCATAAAACGGCAAATTCTGAAAAAAGCAAGAAAATCCATTGCACAAATTAATGTGTGTGTTTGCTAATGTGTTTAAGGTTGTGGAGCAGCTGGGATGTGAGTCATCTGCGAGATCTTTCTGACGATGTCTCCATCGCCCGCCCCATACTCAGGTAAGCTGTTGGTTTAAACAGAACTTTATTTGATTTTAATATCGTGACATGTATTCGATATCTGGCATTGATAATCCATATTGTTATTTGTATCTTTAAGGCATGTTTTGCCGATCATAATATACATGACAAGAATGTTTGACAGTTTAACTGTTGACTTTCTTTTGTTAGCAACTCAACTCAACTCAACTCAAATTTTATTGGCTTCAATTTTCATGGAAGAATTTGTCTTGCGCTTGGGAGAAAGTAAGAGTATAACATATAAAAACAGCATTCATATCACATTTCATGTATCACACACAGTAATCACTAGTATAAGCCTACAATTATCACATTTGTACCTGTATCATACATGCAAATAAATAGTATCACATTTCCACGTATCACACACAATATATACATTACATAACATACAGCAAGCTTCCATCTCCCGCGCCCCCCCCCCCTCCCACACATACATATCCTCGCACGTGCGTCGACTCCATACAAATGACATCATCAGTCCATTAACTAAAATGCACAATGACTAGTAGTGGGTACATGATACTTAATACGTGCTCAACTAGACCTGCTAACTAAAATAATAACAGAAACAAAAACAAGGACTGGGCACAACATTTACACGTGTGTGACCTACTTACATCAGGTGCCTGTGATCTATAAATAACAATGATTGCGTTTAAAGTAAAACATGAATAATGCCGATGTTTACTAACAATGAATACATAACAACTAAGATAAGAATGTATGTGCTTTCACAATATGATTATTTTATAAAACACAGTGGGGAAATTTGGAAAATAATTTTTATACGAAACTGCGCACATCGAGTCGAGCTCTGTAGCGTGTGTGTTCGGAGGCAGGAGACACACATGGCTGTGGATATTAATTGTTCGGTGGATTAAAAAGGATACCCCGACTTCGGCAGGGCAGAAGGAGGTACAAGACGGTGTGCTGTATTGCTGTGTGTGTGTGTGTGCTGTGCAGACATTCTGTGCAGCATGGTAGAATAATGACAGAAGGCAACTTTTTAGTCCATGCTCTGTGTGGGTGTGTGTATTTCTGTGTCTGCATGTGTGCGTAGGGTGCGTGTGTGTGTGTGTATGGTGTGTGTGTGTGTATGGTGTGTGTGTGTGTGTGTGTATGGTGCGTGTGTGTGTGTGCGCCTGCATGCATATGTCTTTGAGTGGGTGCATACATTCATGCATGTGTACAGACTGAAGCGCCGGTAATAAGATCAACCAACTTGATGATCAACTTGTTGTGTGCAGCTTGGCGTACACCACCAACTCCCAGGCCTTGTTTGTGTCGCTGTCAGACGGCACCATCGGCATGTGGCATTCTGACCAGCACTCCTCCTCGGCCAATGCCGCTCTCTTCATGCCTGTACTGCCACATGGTTCCAACTGACTGCCCACTGGACAAGTGACCATGGCACTGACTGATTGACCATCGGCATGTGGCATTCTGACCAGCACTCCTCCTCGGCCAATGCCGCTCTCTTCTTGCCTGTATTGCCACATGGTTCTCACTTAGGCCAAAAAAAAAAGGTCTGTTTACGGTAACATAGGCCCAAAAAATAGGGTCGGTAGGTCGGGATTATTTTTTTCTTTTTTTTTTTCTTCCCAAAAACCATATTTTTACGTTATTTTTATTTTTATTTTTATTTTTATTTTTTTCCCCAAATGCCAAAAAAAAGTCTAGGGTCGCGCGAAAAAAATAGGGTCGGTTGGGTTACCGTAAACAGACTATTTTTTTTGTTGTTGGCCTTACCGGCCACTGGACAAGTGACCATGGCACTGACTTGATAGACCATCGGCATGTGGCATTCTGACCAGTATTCTTTGCCTTTCCAATCCTGCTCTCTTCATGCCAGTGTTGCCACATGGTTATAACTGACCAAGGATTCTGACTGCCCACTGGACAAGTGAGCATGGCATTGACTGATCCATCATCATGTGGCATTCTGACCAGTATTCTTCGCCTGCCAATCCCGCTCTCTTCATGCCAGTGCTGTCAGACGGCTTTAACTGAATACTGCCATGTGGCATAGTAACAGTCATGTCGCATGTTTCCAACTGAATACTGTCATGTGGCATAGTGACTGTCATGCCACATGGCATCAACTGAATACTGTCATGTGGCATAGTGACTGTCATGCCACATGGAATCAATTGAATACCGTCATCTGCCATAGTTTTGTCTTCAAGACAGTCCGGCGCAATGATACTAACTGACCAGGGGAGCTGAAAGCCAGGAGCTTCAAACTCACCATTGACTAGTGACCCATGAGCTTCAAACTCACCATTGACTGGTGACCCAGGAGCTTTAAACTCACCATTGACTAGTGACCCAGGAGCTTCGAACTCACCATTGACTAGTGACCCAGGAGCTTCAAACTCACCATTGACTAGTGACTCAGGAGCTTCAAACTCACCATTGACTAGTGACCCAAGAGTTTCAAACTCACCATAGACTAGTGACCCAGGAGCTTCAAACTCACCATTGACTAGTGACTCGAGCTTCAAACTCACCATTGACTAGTGACCCAGGAGCTTTAAACTCACCATTAACTAGTGACCCAGGTAAAAATCGCTAGTCCACAAGAACTGTTACTAGTCAGGCCGTTAGCAGGACTTGGTTGACCCACTGAACTGGAGGCTGAGACAGAGACACATGCAGGACTGTCAGAAGGAATTAGAGTGACCATTATCCTTTGGCTTACTTAGTGATTGTGGTGAAGCAGATGGTACTAGCAGGGTTTGTACAGGTCATGGAAAACCTGGAAAGTCATGGAATTTGATTTTTAATTTTCCAGGCCTGGAAAGTCATGGAATTTCGATTCAAGTCATGGAAAGTCATGGAATTTAACAAAAATAAGAAAGAAAAAAAATTAACCTTTAGCACGCCAGTTGCTATTTTCGTCACCCAGCCATTCCCCCCCCCCCCCCTCCTCCCTTCGGTATTTTTAACGGCACTTGAGCCAAAGCGAGGCTGACTTCCTTCCGTTATCTCGTCGTGTCGTCTGCGCTGCATTTGAGTCGGTTTTGTCGAAGTTTTCTGCTTTTGTTTTTGCATCGATAAAGTACTTTCGTGCTTCGACAAGCAAGATGTAGGATGATGAGTTTGAAACTTTCTTTCGAGTTGTTTCTTGACAACAAAAAGTATGCGGAATTGGAACGAATTACCAAGGAAGATCTTCGCAATGAACTGTGTATCGCGGTGAAAAAAATGACAGTTCGTCAAGTCACAGTGACGGTTACGAAACGGAATTTACGAAAGTGCAGATGGATACAAACAGTGGCTGGTCCAGTTTAGTGAAATGACAGGACCAGCAAACATTACCGATAATCTGACTGCGTAGCAAATGCTTGACTTGCTTGTCGAAGAGACACTGCGTAGAAACTGACTCAAATTCAGTGCAAAGCAAGCCAGTGTCAAAACTGGCAGTGACAAGACGTAAAAAGTTTGCGTGTTCGGAAATGGCGACCTGTGGATCTAGTCATGGAAAATGTTATTGAGGCTCATGGAAAGTCATGGAAAAGTCATGGAATTTTGTTTCTAAAAACCAGTGTAATCATCAACGTCTTGCGGCTTCGTAACTGTCGGACTTTGGACCATGGTTGTGTGGCTCACCAAGTGTGAGCCCAAATGGTGCTTAGGGACCATCACTGTGATGCATGATAGCCTTCTTCCACTCTTGTTTTTACATTACACACCACGGTTATCTTCACATTATACACACCAAAGCATAGGATCCAGCTTTTTTCTTGGCTCTCCTGTGTTTTAATACTGCTTAGAGACTGAGAGCCACCCATTTGAAGCACATCACTCTTTTGCTGTGTGAATGCATCACAGCTGTATCTCACCAAGCTTTTTATTTGTTTCGGTTTTGAAGCGTCTGTCATCATCTGATATATATAAATTCCATCTTGATATTGTTTCCACCAACATTCCATGGTATTACTAAACCAATGATCTGCTGAACGTGTCTGTTGAAGATCCTTTCTGGCCATTGGTCTTTCATTATCATGTGTGTCTTTTCTGTTGGAGAAAACTGGTTAATTACAACACTATACATTTTCTGTTTGAGATAACGGGTTAAATTTACTTTAAATGAACTTCTTTTGTGATGTTTTTGAGTTGGGTGCATGTTTGATTACAAGTAATTTGTGTTCATTTTTCCCCCCAAATGTTTAATATGACACTTGTCGTAGTGCATGAATAACAAAAACAATCAAATGTGAAGTTAACCGGCATGGGAATTGTCCGCCAAAAAAGCAAAAGTTTTCGTCGAAAAAATAAATGGGGGAAGCAAAAATTGTTCTAAAAACTGAATTTAATGGCAAACTTTGAGCTCAGATGACACCAAATTGCACCATTAAATTACATATTCTTACTCCAATTCTCATAAATGCATTGACTTCAATCTCACAAGCATAACCAAATTACCTGCCCTTGCAAGGGTGGTAACCAAGCTAAAAACAGACACCATAGCCCTGTCCCACCTGGTTACCCATAACCCACCGCGCACCATGTGAACGCCGGCATCCGGAATAATCATTCGAGACTTCTCAAAAATCCTTAGGAAATTAAGTAGCGGGGATGGATGGATGGATGGGAGGATATTAACTATGAGAATTGGGTAAGTATATTAATCAAATGAAAATTTACTGTTGAAATTTTCCATAAAATTACATATTCTTACTCCAATTCTCATAAATGCAGATTGCTCCTAAAGGCGGAGGGAACTTACCTATGTCCCTGTGAAGGACGAACCTTCCAAGAGACAGTGTCGAACGGCATGCCCGGGTAAAAAACCTGGGATGGGGACAGCTCGGATTTTGCCTGGTTTACTGAGAACGCCAGGCAAACAGCCTATCAACACCATCTGAAAGTGCAGCTGGCAAGCTGATTGACTCTGATAAAAGATCAATCAGTCCCCGAGGTCGTCCAGAGACGAATAACTCTCCAGAAACGGAGCCACTTCCTGTCTGCAGGAACGCATAAGGAAGGCTCGTGTGAGAGCACAGAGGAAAATCTCAGCCAAAGCTGATACCTCTAGACCATGCCGTCCCACCTCCTTCGGAGAGGGAGGAGGAGACACTGAACGAAACACCCACTTTGTAACCGGGAGCACATCAATGCGCTGATACTTGTCCATGAAGGAAGGGCAAGACTGAGGCTTCTGAGTAGGCTTTAACAAAACCCCGAAAAAAGCCTGACCCTTGCTTCCTGTAACCGGTGTGAAATCAAACCCCTTGTAAAAGAAGGAGATCACACCTGGTGAAGACCGTGTGGGCATAGAACATCACCGACGAACTCATCTGCTCGGTGACGACCCTAGCCAGAGCTGCCAGCAGCATGGCTACGGCCCTATCCGAGGCATCCCCCCTAAACCAAAAAGAGTCCAGGGAGGATAAGTTGGCTCGTATGAGAGCACAGAGGAGAGTCTCAGCAAAAGCAGATAACTCTAGACCATGTCGTCCCACCTCCTCCAGAGAGGAGAGAGAGGAGTAACATCACGAAACCCCACGTTCCCTGTGGTCTATTTGTGAAGCCAGGAGACTAGTTCCGGCGGAGCGGAAAAACTAGCCCTTGGCAACGAAAATGTCTGGATCAGATCCTGAGACTTGACACTCCAACCTATCTTCTTCCACACTAAAAGTGAGAACGAAGCAGCCTGAAACCCAGAAGCCAGCCACTGGCAAGCAGAAAGAGGAGCAGGACCATGCGCATGAAGCAGCGGGAAAGGTGTAGGCTGAAGACCACTACCCTGAGGTGCGGGTCAAGCCAAGAACTGCGACATGTGGTAGGCAATCACCGGAGACTCGGCAAATGAAAACGATTGCGAGTAAGCCCGCGTAAACCCAAAGTCATCCGCGGAAGAGGGAGGAAGAGAGACACCCTGCTCTGAATCCGCCACCCCATCCAGGAAAAAGTAAGCTGCCACAGCAGCGGCTTTTTGCATAGCAAGCCTGCAAGCAGTAGGCAGCGCTACACACTCTCCCTCCTCAATCGAGGAGTCCAAATCCCGACCAGCCGTTGTGTCAAAACACAAAAGGAGGGGAGACGGGGGAGGCAGCGCACTAAAACTCCTGCTGATAACACCGCCAAGAGTGAGAGTGAAAAGCGTGATCAGTCTCTGCCTGCCAACCCAAACCGCCCACCTGACGTGAGGGGGGAGAGGGGTTGGTAGTTGGCACAGCGCCCTGCCGAGAAGGAGGGAGAGTGGGGGTACGAGACAAAGCCAAGCCCGGCCAGCAGTACCCCACCCGCTGTGCGAGAGAAGCACAGAGGTTTCTAAAAAAAAAGCCTTATTCACTTCCTGTACTGCTTGCTATCGGCCATCTTGTAAATGGCCGAAATCGAAGTCCACCAGAAAAGCAAATTTCTGAAGCAGCTGTAAACAAGCAGCTAACAAACAACAATTCAATTCAATAAAAAAAAAAGGGCAGGTCTCACCAAAAGAAGGGCGAACAGGTAAAGGCCCCCCTTTGCCCATAACGTCACAAAGACAAGGACTAGGGAAAGCCAAGTGAGCAGACGAATTCCGCACGTCTGACGTGTGTCGTCGAAAATCGAGAATGATTATTCCGGATGCCGGCGCTTGCGCGGTGGGTTATGGGTAACCAGGTGGGACAGGGCATAGCAACGGCTATGGCGTCTGTTTTTAGCTTGGTTACCACCCTTGCAAGGGCAGGTAATTTGAGTAGTTTTTCGACATCTAGCATGTGAGATTGAAGTCAATGGATTTATGAGAATTGGGTAAGTAAATTAATCAAATGAAAATTTACTATTGAAATTTTCCATTTGGGTTCTTTGGAGAAAAAAAATTCCGGGGGGGGGGGGGGGGGGGGCATGCCCCCGAACACCCCAAGTAAGGCTAGGCGCTTCGCACCGTCAACTTTGCTATTACTTAAAAATTATCAACTTTTTTTCAATTCCCATGCCTGGTTAACCCTGTCCTGTGCAATTTGCAGTGTGATACTCGGTTCTTCACAGCAATATCCTCAGGTGTGTGTACTTGAAAGCTTTAGGCTTTTTGTTGTTTGCCTATTGTAGGGGAGCATATGCTCTTTTATTCTTTCTGTACATACTCATTGGAAGAAAGATACTCAGAGGAGGTCTGGTGAGCTTTCGCCTAAATTGAAAAAGCAAGCTGGGGGCTACAGGGATCACGCTAGCTTAAAAAAACAACCTGTGTAAGGCATATGCAAGTCTGAAAGCCAAGGGTATGCACACACAAATTGTGCGTCATACGCCTTAAATTACTTATTAAGCAGGTATTGGTGTAAACAGAATTTTCCCTGGGGTTTTAAATATTTGCCGTTCCAAAATGTAAGTTCATTAAATTTTGTCTGCAGTTGTAATCAATTGAAATGAACAAGAATTTTTTGTTTACAGCTGTTGAAGTTGTTTTTATCACTCTCAGCTCTAAGTGATCCGGATACCTGCGCCAAGGTAAAAGGTAACAAGATTTTACTTAGCAAGTTAATAGCTAAATACTTTGAAATTGATAATGAAGTGTTATACTTATAGACATGTTCTTTTCTTCTTATTTTTGAGTACTGCATTGTGTTACGCAAGCAGCGTTTTATCATAAACTTTTGTGTTGTTGTAGCGTTATCCTTTATACCGGTGAGTCATCTTGAAGGATAGAGTGAGAGATTGTAATTTTCCTCATGGCACCCCCCCCGCCCCCCCCCCATGCATTTAGACTTAAATAAACAAAGAAATCGCATGAAATTGAAGTGTGTTTTTCACTGTCAGTCTTTTCATAACATCTAACGTCGATCAACTTTAGAAGAAAAAAAAGTGTAATTACATGCTATAGCACAGACTCCAACCGAAAGCTTGTTTTAGAGAGGCTCATAGTGGTCATAAGATGAAGGAATTGTACAGCTATATAACTGCAGATAAGTTTTTGTGTGTGCATGTATTTACTCTGAAGCGGTAACCAAAGTATTTGCATGTTGCTTGTTATGTTATGTTAGCTGTAATCATAGCTGAAAAACTCAAAAGTTTTTGTTACACTGCGATTGGTGCTGATAATTTGTTCAAAAGTATTTTTGCATTAATGTGCATACTTATTTATCGCGTGTGTGTGTGTTTTTGCTGGTTGTGCATTTTGGATGTTATGTGTGCATTTTGATATGATGTGATTGTTGATGGAATTCAGTGCATGTTTTCTGATACTGGTGATAATTAATCATGATGGAAGTGTACATATTATGTTCTTACCAACTTAGATGTCTACGGAATATTGAATTAAATGGCAGTCCTGTAATAAGGGCTTTTTGTTTCAGTAGGTCAGGAATTATTGTGTTTTATGTCATACCAATGTAGATTTTTAAACCCCTTAGTTGACCATGTCTCTTAGAATAGTAGCATGTATTTTTGCTTGTGTTGATGATATTTACCACATTGAAATGACGTCCTTCAGAATGCTCATGTAGATGTGTGTCAGAGACACTGAGAATTAATTACATGTATGGGCTGTATTCATTGGTGCATTGATTGTGCAAATATCAAAAAGAAATGTCATTGGCAAGGATTGTTTTTATTTTTGCTGATTTGCTTGCTAGTAGATTACTCCCTCTTTAGGTCGAGGGCCAGATGTTAAAAAATTCAGATTACTGTTTATTCTATTACAACAGAATCCGCTTAATAAACACATGGTCGCTTTTAAAATACACTTTAGTCCGGTCCGGATTTATCACTTATGGCCCATGTAATAATCCTTCAGTTAATAAATACAAACATCCGGTTAATAAAAACAGTTTGTTGGCGAAATTGGGTATTTTTTCCGTGCTGGGTCGCTCACTTAACACTTTCGCGACGGGACACTGATAAATCAGTACCAGCGCTGACACGCCCATGGACGGGAAGCGCATTTTTCAGTACCAGCCATAGAGGGTACACGACTCGTGATTGCTTCCCGGTTTTTGAAGCTTGCAAATAAATTGAGTTGTTTCCCTTGATACACTTGGCGTCCCCTTCTGCCATTTGCAAATCCGCCTGATTTGTGTGCGTTTTTGAGGAAAAAAAATGAATCAAAGGCGAGCCTTGTCTCGGGAGGAGATTCTTCGGATGTTGGACCTAGAGGATCCCGTAGAGCATGATTCGGACGTATCGTTTTCGCCTCACGAAAGCGATACAAGCAGTGAAAGTGAGGAAGAAACAGTCCCGTTGTTGCTAGTACGAGTCGGCAAACTACACGTGGTTGGCGGTGATACTGCTAGACGAACATGTATCTCGGAATCGTGCAGGAGCTATGGGGGCGTGGCAGCACTGATAACAATGGATGGCTGGAGCCTTCAAATCCTTTTGGAATTGTTCATAGGTGTACAGTTGGTACTTTGTTGTGAAAATGTGACTTATATTCAATATGGATTACCTAGACATCATTTGGTGAGTGTTAGATCTACAGTTTTGTTTCATTTGAGTCAGGATGCTGTGAGTGAATGCGTGATTTGCTTGTTTTTTTCTTTGTACTGTCTCCTTATTTCTGTGTACAATGTTAACAATATTTCAGCTAATTCATAGGTTTTACACCTTGTTTGGTTATAACATTATTTATAATACTTTCTGTTAAAAAATAACTTTTAAAAAAAGCAGTAGAAAATAAAACACACACAAAAAAACGTTAAAAAACACAAATTATCCCCCTTTCACCCCCCTTTCACCCCCCTTTGCTAAAACAAATCGCGTGACAAACTTATAAATAGCACGACTGAACTGGGCATCCATTTTTGAATTAGTACACAAAATTTGGTGGTGATTGGACTTAATTCAAGCTTGCTAGACAGATTTCTTTACAGTTACTGATTTTTGGGAAGTTTCTTGGTGGCAAGCTTGGGCAGGCAGGACGTAAACGCCGTGGCAGTGCTAGTCACAATAGTGTTAACACAAATTTGACAATGTATTGTCAAACACGGAGCGATATCTACTCACCCGACAGACGATGCAAGCATTTGCTTTTGGTCAGGAGATCCGGGTGTTTGCATTTTATGTGTGTCATTACGGTTTTTGGCCCACGTAAGTGTAGCCTATGCGATCGTAACTTTGTCTGTCTGTGCGTGCGTGCGTGCGTATGTGCATGTGTATGTCTGTGGTAGAAACTCTAACATTTGAAGACGTCACATTACATTGACGTCACATTATGACGTAAGAGGGTTAGACGTCACGCGAAGGAAGTACTGAAAGTCTCGGTCATTATTATTTTGAGCGCGCCGAGACTAGTTGGCAGTCGTGTCCTTGTAAGTAGGCTACATGCAGACAGACAGATCTAGATCTAGTGTCTCGCTTTCTTGCACAGTTTCACCTATGCTCTTTCTGTGTGTGTGTGTGTGTGTGTGTGTGTGTGTGTGTGTGTGTGTGTGTGTGTGTGTGTGTGACGGAGTGATTGAGTTTGTGTTACTGTTTGTCGATTTCTTACGTGAGCCTTGATGGCTTCGCCTCTTGTTCTATTTCCCATAGGTTGTGAATCAGACTTCATAACAACTTAATAGAATGTTATCAATAGGAGAAATGTGCTTTGGGAAAGAGTGTTTGCAGTTAGTTCATATCTGAAAAAGCATAGACACTGCATTACATGTATTGTAATTTGCGCTACTATAATGTGAAATTTTAATAATAAATTTTGATTTAATTAATATACTTACCCGAATCACATAGTGCTATATGTGATTCGGAGTAAGAATACATGTACGTAATTTAATGTGAAATTTTAATAATAAATTTTGATTTAATTAATATACTTACCCGAATCACATACATGTATAGCACTATGTGATTCGGAGTAAGAATATGTAATTTAATTTGATTACTTGATGCATATTTATTTCATTCTTGCATTTATTAGACTCAGCGAACATGAAGTGTATGTGGTAAAGCTGTGTATTTCATGTAATCTGGAACTAGATTTACTACTGTACTTACTGTCACAGGTGTGCATATAAGCTCCCTCTGCTAGTGAATTGTACTTAGTAAAAAATGTATCTGTTTAAGGGAACATAAATATATATTTGGAAAGGTTGTAATTCGTTATTTAAATTCGTTTTAATTTATATTGTATATGTCTCACAGTGGAACATCATCTTTCTTTTGAAAGAACTGATCTGCGAATTGAAGACATGTGTGTCACAAGATGTAATTACTTTAAGGATATGTGCTTCATATTAAACGAAGGTATTTAGAAAGGTTGTACTGTAGTGCATTATCTTACATTCCTTTAAATGTATCTTGTGTGTGCCAGTCGGTAGAGCATCATTCTTCCTTTGAGAGCAACTGATATTACTACCTGTATGGACTGCGTAATTTATTTATCGCTGAGAATGGATGATAAAGTTGTGTGATTAATCAGTGATTGTGCTTGGCTTTTTTGTGGGACAGATCAACACTGTTTCAGAGAATGATGTGTGTGGGGGAATTTTGATGTGCATGATTTATTCTGGAGAATGTTTATATGCCAGGCTTGGCACCACTTCAGTCTTAGCAGCAGTTAACTTGTCGATGTTTTGTAATCTCGGTCCCAAAACGTCTACCCTGTCAGCTTACTTGCCTGTGATCAGGAGCACTCTTTCTGCCTTGGACAGCACTTTGCTGTGGGGAAACTCGGAATATAAAAATAGTAGATGTTCTGACAAGGACCCGGTGTCTACTTTTAAACCAAGTTATTGAGCAGGTGTGTTCAGTGAAGTCGTGTATGCTCTTTTGGATGCGATTCTTACGCCCTTATGGTGCAGGAAGGTATCAGAGGGTATTGCCGGCACCTTGTTTTATAACAGAACCTGTACTGACACTGATTTCATAAATATCTAGGTTTACATGGATCCTCACCAACTTTGCATGGGTAATTTGTAGTCAGTGTGCATTTTTGATCAGAAAGAGTGATGTGTTATCTGTAAAAATCTTGATCAAATGAGGCAGTGCTATTTTAAGATCTGAGAATTGCTTACATCCCTTTGTTTCTCAGATCTGTTTGAATCTGTGATATTTGTCAATGAGTTGACCCTTTATTCCCCCTGTTGATACCGAGCTGTATGCTTCATAGTCCTTGGGAGGATGTACATAAGTGTGTGTGTGTGTGTGTGTGTGTGTGTGTGTGTGAAAGACATTGTGCAATTCATTCTCTTGAGAGAATGGAAAGTTCTCTGTTGTGTTGAAGACATTTAATCACATGAGAGGATTGCATTCTCATTCGCAAAGCAATATTTAGTACATGCAGTAACCAACAAAAAAGACAACACATTTCATCGTTATGATTTTCATCTTTATTACATCAAACATAATATGCAGAGAGAAGCAAAGACAAGCCCGACAGGAATAAGACACAGTCATATCCGCCTTACCGTTGCCATTTCACACTCATCAGCAATACACGTATTAGCAGTAGATGGGAAAATACACCTTCATCAAGGCAACATTTTATTTTTTTTAAACTTCTTCTTCTGCATTCATGGGCTCAAAATATGCCAGGCTTGGTACCACTTCATGCCAATTCATGGGCTCAAAATATGCCAGGCTTGGTACCACTTCATGCCAATTTATGGGCTCAAATTCCTATATTCACTTGTGTTTTTGTACGAGTGTGACTGATTTTTCACCTTACATTTAGACAGCCATACTCCAATTTTGGGGGATGCATGTGTGGTATTTTTGTGTTTCTATAACCCACTGAACTCTGACATGGATTACAGGATCTTTTCCGTGTGTACTCGATCTTGTGCTTGCATGTACGCACAAAGGGGGATATAGGCATTAGCAGGTCTGCACATAAGTTGACCTGGGAGATCAGAAAACCTCCACCCTTAACCCAACAGGCGTGAGTAGGATTGGAACACTCAACCTGCATCCACATGGGAGGCCAACGCCTTATCCACTAGGCCATTGCAACAATCTTTTTTTTATAAACCACAGTGGTACCTGTGATGAAAGAACACACCTGGGACCAGCCAAAACTGTCTGTACGCTGCAGTTGGCCTGTTTTCACAGGTATAATTAGTCAAGTCTATAGACAAGAGAACAACGGAAGGTGTCCGTTAGTTTGAGGTGGCCTGTCGTCAGAGGGGCCTCATAATGCAGGTACATGTACCACTGTATTCCATCTTTAACAAAACACAATCACAGCTCTACTTTTCAAAACCGGTATTCAAAACAACCCGCAGCCTCCTGTTTTACAAACACCAACAAATGCCAAACATAATCTTTGCCAGCAGGAGACACACAATATTTTAGTCATACCTTTTCTTTGTAAATTAAAAAATAAAATAAATAAAA
Source organism: Littorina saxatilis (assembly GCF_037325665.1). NCBI lineage: Eukaryota > Metazoa > Mollusca > Gastropoda > Littorinimorpha > Littorinidae > Littorina > Littorina saxatilis. Next base: position 13,547,992 of record NC_090261.1, on the reverse strand, counting down.
AGGACCACTTTACACCTGCACACTGTCACATTTCTCTATACTTAGCTAAGCAAAGCAGAAAGACAGGAACAGTATCTATACATTCATGAACACATATGAGCATTATGCAACTATCAAACAGATGAAAGTTGCAGAATCATGATACATATTAGTGTCGTATTCACCGATCAATTCAACATGTTCAAACATTACATGTATATGTATAGATATATTACTGGCTATTCTGATGTATTCACAAAAACTGTTATTTCATGTTATTAACACATTTCAAGTACAACCACCGGTTACATAATCACTGGGCTACACAGAAAAAAGCACAAGAAAATGAAATGGGAATGAGATGGCACTGATAGACATGGAATTTGGCTTGTACGTAAGCTGCCGTCAATAAAACGTACATTGAGCAAAATTGTAACAGGAGAAATAGATGAAAACAATGAATACTCGAGTGACTCACCGCTAAATTGTAACACATGATGAGAAACAGATGAAAACTCTTATGTGCAAGTGTTTCAAAGCAAGGCTGTAAAAACAGAAACTGACGAAAACAAAATGCGAGTCGTAACAAAAGAAACAGACAGTAAAACACAATGTAAGTGACACACAGATCAAAACACAACACTCAGTTCGCTTTCCAATCGTTTGGCTGGTTTTAATGAGAAATGACGATTGTGAACTGCAAGGATTTTTCCATTAACATAATAGTAAATACACACAAGCAAGTTGACACATAGCTTGTGTACAAACAATACACAGACACATGACAAAAGAGATTTTACATGAATCATCTGTAAGACAAATAGAACAAAAAAATATAAGACACATTTATACTTTTTAATAACATCTCTGCCTGGCTAAATGTACAAATGTACAGTTATCTTGAAACTTGTTAATGTTTTGCGCTCCAGACAGTTAACAAGAAGTATAACTTAGTATATTGCCATTGTAAATCAGAATTATGCAGTTAACTGTACAGTAAAATATGCAGCTAAGCTCTCAAAACAGCACATAACATGTATGAGCAATTTCATCAGATCGTCTGATGCTCCTTCATATACAGCAGATACTAAATACAATGTATGTGCACAACATACATAGATAAAGGAACTCTATTATTCTCTCTTGCTGAACATGTCGTTGACATTATTTTACTGTGCTGTGCCAAAGACTAATCTAATGCTTTGAAGATAGTTTTTGTTCAGCCTATCACTGAAACTTTAGACTGATGTAATCATATCAGCTTAAAACTGCACATGGGCAATTGATCATAATAAATCACCGGTAAATAAACTACTGAAACCACACTCACAACATTTATATCACAATATCAAACATGAGTGTAAAAAACAATTTTTTTTTTTGCTTCAGCATAAGGCAAACGTGTACTGGTTCCGTTTTCTGGTAGGCACTCCAATAACGTTCAACAAGAGAATGAGGTACTGTATCACCGACAAAACAACACCAGCTGACTGGCACTGGGAGAAAAGCATTGTTACCGGGGAGAGATTGGTCTTGAACAATGAATACTCGAGTGACTCACAGCAAAATTGTAACAAATGAAGAGAAACAGATGAAAATTCAGGGCTAACACACAAAAAAGGTGAAAAACCTGAAAGGCCAGGGTCCACGGCGGCTTTTTTGTGTGTTGTCTTGTAGAGGCAAATAACAGCCTCTTCTGGTACCAAAATGTATGTTAATAAATTATAAAATAATACACATTTTGCCTCCAGCAACCTTCCAAACAAAAAAACTAATTTTATTGTTCAAGTTTTACTTAAAGAAACCAAATTTTCCGGTTTTAAAAGTTTTTACAAAACTGATTTACGGCAAGAACCGGAAAGGTGTTAGCCCTGAAAATTCAATGTGCAAGTGTTTCATAGCAAACAGGAACAGATGAACCCAAAATTTCTTTTTCTTTATTTGGTGTTTAACGTCGTTTTCAACCACGAAGGTTATATCGCGACGGGGAAAGGGGGGAGATGGGATAGAGCCACTTGTCAATTGTTTCTTGTTCACAAAAGCACTAATCAAAAATTTGCTCCAGGGGCTTGCAACGTTATACAATATATGACCTTACTGGGAGAATGCAAGTTTCCAGTACAAAGGACTTAACATTTCTTACATACTGCTTGACTAAAATCTTTACAAACATTGACTATATTCTATACAAGAAATACTTAACATGAGTAAAAGGAGAAACATAATCCGTTAGTCGCCTCTTACGACATGCTATGAACCCAAAATGCAAATGGTCCTTGGAATTTGAATAGGATAGAACCTCACCGGGGTTTCTTTGGGGTGGTTGTGATGGGCAGGTGGTCATTAAAAATAGGTGGTGGCAGGGCAGGTTTCACTGTTAAAGACTACAATGTATCTCTCTTGTATGAAAACCACCACACACACACACACAAAAATCAAACAGCCATATCAGTTCCAAAACAAGTTTATATTCCTTTTTTGTGTGTGTAAATTTCACAAGCTCTTAATTACTACTTTGCTGTAAGTTTCCTGTCTATTAAATAATTAGATGTTTTATGCCAACGAAAATTAGTACTGATTATGCTTATTAATTTTTTCAACAAGAAGGGCTAGTTTCAAAGCATTTTCTGTGGATGTCACCTCATTGAAATGCCGTCAAAACTTTTGTGACCAAGTTTTAATGAGCAGGTGAATTTTTATATCACAAGTACATGTAATTACAGGTGCTAAAAATAGCTGGACACCTTTTATGTTGCACAGACTTGCAGCAATACCCATGTAAGAAGCAACACGCAAGCAATCCTGCTGGATGAAATGCAGTGCGAATCACGAGTCTCCCTGCAGAGTATAGACCTATACACTCAAGTGAAAAGCGCCTATCATCTATTTGTAACTTGACTATAACCTGCAGTCACTTACATCATAAATATTGTTCTTCTCCTGCGTTCCTGAGCTGTAACTCCCACATACCTTTTTAAAAAAAAAATGTGCGCAACTGGGTTTTTATGTATACATGTATGCTTCACATTCTTTTTTGATAATTTTGATAATTTTCGTCCATGCAAGCCAGTGACAGGGGTAGGATTGAAGAAGAAATATGACAGCATGATGCAATCACACAAATGATGCAACAATCAGTGAGAAAATGATGCTCCTTCTATTGAATGGAGGCTGTTGGGTTAACATGACAGTGAACTGGGCTGGGGAGCGACCCAATGGACAGTAAGTTGTGCAGAGATCTATTTTAACATTGCTATTTAGTCCAGGTCTCACAAAATATAACTGTCTATGAGCAACACTTTATGGCACAATAACTCAATTCAGAATCCTACCAAACATTTCTGTGGCCTTACCTATGCTTGAAAACATTCTTGTCGCTGGTTGTTTAACATCTGATCGCTTCCTATTGTTAAAGGCACAGTCCTTCCCGTGTTAACAATTCAGTGATCTGGTCCGGCTTTTTGTAACATGGTATATGCCCATCCCTCCACTTGGACATATGCCAAAACCCAACGTCTTGTGTGCTGTCTGTGCAGTGTACTTGTATGAATCAATTTCTTAATAAAAGCCACTACATGTAGTGTCAATCTGCGAAAGTCATTCATCAAAAATTGCAGCTCTGCACAGAAAGCGGTCAGGATGTGGATTTATGGTGTGTGCGCAAGTGGAGGGCTGGTCTTATCCCATGTACATTTAATTATTTATTTATATGGGAGATTTATATAGCGCTTGACGTTCTCTAAGCGCTTTTACATATTAATTTCTGCCATGTGAGATGGAATTTTTTACACAATATATCACGCATTCACATCGGCCAGTAAATCTCAAGCCATTACGGCGAATATTTACTTTTCACGGCCTATTATTCCAAATCACACGGGTATTTGGTGGACATTTTTTTTTTATCTATGCCTGTACATTTTTGCCAGGAAAGACCCTTTTGTCAATCGTGGGATCTTTAACGTGCACACCCCAATGTAGTGTACACAAAGGGACCTCGGTTTTTCATCTCATCCGAAAGACTAGCACTTGAACCCACCACCTGGGCTAGGAAAGGGGGAAGAAAATTGCTTACGCCCCGACCCAGGGTCGAACTCGCAACCTCTCGGTTCCGAGGCAAGTGCACTTTACCACTCAGCCACCCTTTCCCTTTAAATGCCTGGGTAGATCTGAGATGGTGAGCAGGAATGTTTTTACGAGAAGGACTGTGCTTTTAATTCCATCAGCATGCTGTTGGTTAGCAATAAGGTGCTGCACCTTGTCAAAAAATTCATCTTATGCCTATACCAAAATCAATGCCAGAAAATTCATTTTATGCCTATACCAAAATCAATGCCAGAAATTTCATCTTATGCCTATACCAAAATCAATGCCAGAAAATTCATCTAATGCCTATTCCAAAATCAATAACAATCAATCCTGGGGTTGAGCCTTTTACAATGAACCGCTTTTTAGTCCCATAAATACAGTATTATAAAAGTAACCTGTGATAAACTTTGTGTGCAAGAAGTGTCGATCATATCTTCCCACAAACCACATTCTTCTCACAAATCACATTTTACGCTTTTACCTGATCAAATTTCACATTCTGATAATACAGTCCTGAGACATCCTGCTTGCTGGCTCGCGCGCAGAGAAAAATTTTTCCTCTTTATCTTCACTCTCGCTTGCTGCAAAATCCCTCACACAGAGGTTTTTTTTAGACAGGCCAGGCACTGGTTTTCCCTTGACTGAATAAGGTGTTATCATGTGTAAGTAGAGAGCGTATCTTGTCAATACACACCTTATGCTTCCCACAAGGTAACATTTCACATGATGACAGTACAGTAATACATTTTAACCCTCGACAACATCAAGTTTCACATGATAACAACGATGTAGGGATGACATATGTTGTGTTATGTTATGTTATATGAAGTCTTATATCGCGCGCGTATCTCCAGACTCGGACTCAAGGCGCAGGGATCTATTTAACAATATGTACACATACGTTTCTTGACACAGAACTTGCAATATCAAATTTGTCTTATTACAATAACATGTGATATGAGCCTAACATTGTGTTCACAGTAGCATGTGATAACAAAGTATTCACATAAAATGTGTCTTGTGACAAGACACATTATGACAGTAACATACCATAACCGTGTGTACTTCATGAGTGTGCCTTGTCACAAAATACATGTTGTAATTCTGCAAGAGTACTTTTACTGGCAAGATGGCAAGATGAGAGGAAAAAAATGAGTATAAACAGCATGCCTCGTCATCGAAGCGCCTTCTGGAGGCATAAGCAGCGACACCGTATCCTCAATACCTGATCAACGGAACACAATAAACGAGGTAGACCTGGGCAAGATATTACCTGTGTTTCTTGTTACAAGATTCATGAAAAGATACACCAAAAATTGAAGAAAATTTGAAGTCTTTGAAAATGGAGGTAACGTAAAACTATGGGCAAAATCTGAGAACATGAGGTTTTTCAAAGGGTAGGTCTTAAATCGGGGAATCTGAGGTCTCCTGTAACTTAAAACTTGGATTATTGAGCAGAAAGTGTTCAACCATCGTTTGCAGAGTAATTTGCTAAAAAGCCAACACAGTGGAGTCTTAAAATGGAGGTTAATTTAGATTTCATGAACAGAAAATGGTAAAAATAATGGGTGATAAAAAGGACGGGGTCTTGAAGGGAGTTCCACTGTCATACATTTATGCTTGAGAACAGGTCAAAATGTCATCATTTTATGTACATGTATGAAAGATACCACACCCGAATAGACGATGTTCGGAAACAACTATGTCGGGTTTATTTGGTGTTTAACGTCGTTTTCAACCGTTCAAGGTTATATCGCGACGGGGAAAGGGGGGGGGATGGGATAGAGCCACTTGTCAATTGTTTCTTGTTCACAAAAGCACTAATCAAAAAATTGCTCCAGGGGCCTGCAACGTAGTACAATATATTACCTTACTGGGAGAATGCAAGTTTCCAGTACAAAGGACTTAACATTTCTTACATACTGCTTGACTAAAATCTTTACAAACATTGACTATATTCTATACAAGAAACACTTAACAAGGGTAAAAGGAGAAACAGAATCCGTTAGTCGCCTCTTACGACATGCTGGGGGAGCATCGGGTAAATTCTTCCCCCTAACCCGCGGGGGGTGAAAGAGTGAATACCCTTGCCTTCACTAGGACAAATAAATCCATATGTGCTCCTTGTCCACATGTTTCCGACACACCCCTGGGTTGTGAATGGCTCGTGAATTGTTTGTCCTAGTAAAAGCAAGGGTATTCACTCCTTGACAACCCACACAAACCTGACAGTTATTTTTTGAATTCGTCTACATGTATTAAGAGTAAAGACCTTCCTTCTTGCATGAGAGATCATGTTTACCACAACAGATCAATCAATCAATCAATATCAATATGAGACTTATATCGCGCGTATTCCGTGGGTACAGTTCTAAGCGCAGGGATTTATTTAAATTTTTTATTTTATGCAATTTATATTGCGCACATATTCAAGGCGCCGTGTGAGATGGAATTTTTTTTTACACAATACATCACGCATTCACATCGGCCAGCAGATCGCAGCCATTTCGGCGCATATCCTACTTTTCGTGGCCTATTATTCCAAGTCACACGGGTATTTTGGTGGACATTTTTATCTATGCCTATACAATTTTGCCAGGAAAGACCCTTTTGTCAATCGTGGGATCTTTAACGTGCACACCCCAATGTAGTGTACACAAAAGGACCTCGGTTTTTCGTCTCATCCGAAAGATTAGCACTTGAACCCACCACCTAGGTTAGGAAAGGGGGGAGAAAATTGCTAACGCCCTGACCCAGGGTCAAACTCGCTTCCGAGCGCAAGTGCGTTACCACTCGGCCACCCAGATCAGTCCCATGTTTTCCTTGTAGAGATATTCCTATCATTTGAACACATACCAAAATTCAACAGCCTGGCTGCTCTCTCCGCAAAGTAGGAATATTTTTTTCCAAATTAATTTTGTAACTCACACCAATGTCAATCTCTGAAAGGAATTTATTGAAAACTTCCTGTTCTACTCAAGAAGCATCCAGGAATCAGATTTGTTGTACATGCCACATGGCAAGATTCTACGACACATACGATGCCTGACACCCGTTGCGTAAAGGCAATAATCGCTTACGGCTTGCTGCTTGCTTTGCAAGATAGCGAAGGTGTATATGAAATGATAATGTGCTTGCCAGGCAAGAATTAAAACCCAGATGGTTGATACTAGTGAACTGTATACTAGTGAACTGCACTCCCCAGTGAACTGTCATGAACAGCGAATGGCAGCTATGCAGCCGCCATGTTTTCTCGCATAACTAGCACATCCACCGACTCTCCCCGAATCCTAGAGAGGCCCCCACGAAACACTTAGCTTCCTAGCTTCGCTCACTTCATTTGCCATTTTTTGCGGCTGAGAAACGGTGGACCTGACAGATCTGTAATGGTACACATGATCCCATACACAGGAAGGATTGTAGAAACACATTCAAAGCAGAATCAACACTTCTGTCATGGAAAATGCACATGAAAGACAGTAGAAAGAAAGCCATCACACATGGGATATCAGGCATGGGAATTGAAAAAAGTTAAAAAGGCTGAACATTTGTAAATAATATCAAAGTCGACGGCGCGAAGCCCCCCGGAATTTTTTTCTCTCCAAAGAACCCAAATTGTGCAATTTGGTGTCATCTGAGCTCCAAGTTTGCCATTAAATTCAGTTTTTAGAACCATTTTTGCCTCACCCATTGTGAATGCCCCTGCTAAGGAGCCTTCTGTGTATTTAGATTCTTTTTGTTTTGCTTGTGTTTTTTAGTCATGCTTTTAGCTTGACTCGCATGCGACTTTCCGTGGTGGTGGCTTCCCCTTTTTGTTCTTTCACTTTTATTATCTTATTTCACTTTTGTCCCTATTTGTTCCCATTTTGCAGCCACCTCTGTAGGTTCGCGTGCGGGTCTAGCTCGCTCTTTATCCTCTAGTTTTCTTTTTTTAGTATGAGCGTCCTGGTACGAACTTTGTTTTGTTATAATGACGTTAAATATTGTAACGAACTAATTTATAAACAAGGTAGTGTGGCCGGCGTTTTTCTGATTTTAATTTCATGTGCTTGTATGGCTCACGCTGGACAGCCTATGGAGTTTTCCCCGGAGAGCACGGGACGCATGTTTTGCAACAGTAATATTGTAGTAACGCGCAGTATTTTTAGTTCACCTCTGTGGTGGATAGCCTGTTTTCGTCGTCACTTACTGGGAAGCCGTTCACGGAACAAGATGTTTTAGGATAGATAGATTTTTTTGCTCTGTTCCGGGGCCCAGTGTTTTCTGCCAGCCTCCAGTTTTGTTTTAAGTTATTTTGTAGTTCAGGTTCAGTTGCTCGCCTTGAGTCTGTTTTAGATTATTGATGCTGTCAAAGGCGAGTATCCATTTCTGACTGTTTCTTTTATTTACCGAATTCGTGTAATTTTCGTTTTGAATCTTTGTCTTCTGTCCGTTTCTGTGTCTTCTGTCCGTTTCTGTGTCTTCTGTCCGTTTCTTTGTCTTCTGTCCGTTTCTGTGTCTTCTGTCCGTTTCTTTGTCTTCTGTCCGTTTCTGCGTCTTCTGTCCGTTTCTGTGTCTTCTTTCCGTCTCTGTGTCTTCTGTCCGTTTCTTTGTCTTCTTTCCGTCTCTGTGTCTTCTTTCCGTTTCTTTGTCTTCTTTCCGTCTCTGTGTCTTCTGTCCGTTTCTTTGTCTTCTTTCCGTTTCTGTGTCCTACGTTTATTCTATGTAGGGTTTTTCTAACATATTTTTGTCTTGGTGATTTTTTATTGATTTGCCGCCATCTTGTTTCGGCCGCCATTTTGTCGTCCATCTTTGATGTTTATGTTTTTAGGACACCTTTGATGTTTAGTTTGTTTCGAATTCTAAGTTTAGTTTTTTCTTTCTATCAGTTTCCACCGCTCCGCGCTTCTCGCTCACCGCTCCGCGCTTCTCGCACCACGCTCCGCGCTTCTCGCTCCATGCTCCACGCTTCACACTCTACTGTTCTGCACTCTCACTCAAGCTAGTCTTTTCTACTTCACATTTTAGCTTTAATTCACTTTCTAAACTTAGATTAGTTTTTCCGCCACGCTCCGATATAGGTTACTTAGCCTCTCCATAGATTTATGTTTAGCCTTTTATATATTGATATTATGAGCTGATTCCGAATTACCATGACATCGACAAGTATTCAATAAACTTTAATTAATTTTCCAATTCTAGTGTTCGTTTTGTTTTGTGAGCGCGTCGGTTCTTTATAGCACCAAAATTACATCCTCCAGAATTTATATAAGCCATCACAGAATCTTACAGCTACTCAAGGGCAAGCACAGTGGAAACTTTGATATTTTTTGGAACATTTTGGATTGTTTTCGACAAAGACCATTATGAACTTTTGTAGGCCTGTGATTAGGGCCACTGACTTTTGAACTTCTTATCCTTACGAATCTTGTGAAGAGATCATGAACCTTTTGTCTTAAAGGAACTGTGTTTCGTATCTAGCGAACAATATTTTAATTTATTTTTGTCGGGCCCAGAGCAGAGCAACTTAGGCATTATTTTAGGTTTGTTGACCATAGCATTGCACACTTCGTATTTCGTATTTTCTTCCCCTCTAGTGAGTGACCCGAGGTGTGCCGTTTTGAATTTTGCTTCTCTATATTTCGCAAGTCTTTGTTAACCTCTACGTTTTCACTTGACTTAAAGTATGGATGAGAAATTACCTTCTCATGAGAGTGCCGAGCTATCCCCTTACACTTTGAAGTTAGAAAGGGATGAACATTTTGCTTCGGACACTGATAGTCGTAAGAATGAAGGCGACCATGATGGCGCTCAGGGAGAGTCTCTAGCTGAACCCACTCAGACCCAAGACACTTTGAATTCAGATAACTTTCCCTCTCAAGCTGAACATTCTCCTACACAGGAAGGTTTAGGAACTGAGCCCTCCCAACAGGCTGCAAGTGCAGAGCATCTCGCTCAGCGAAGTAGAGAAGAAAGAGGCCCCGCCATTGTTAGGGCTAGACTTAATGCTGAGGTGAGGGAGCTGTCAGACAAGTACTGGGCCAAAAGCCGAACTCATAAGAATATGATCAGCGAGTTGTGCACAGCTTTTAGGGAAACACCAGACAAAAGGAGAGTCCTTAAAGTTCATAAGATTCTCCTCTGTGAGCGCCTAAACGAGCTGAATGTAGCGAACTCGAGGCTTTGTCAAGTGGCTGAAAGTGATGTAGCTATAGAAGAGGATCTGAGCGATATGCACATGCAAACGGAGACGCTCAACGAACAATACCGCAGTCTCTTTCCCAAGTTAGACCCGTACGCCTCCAGCTCGGACTTGACTTCCACAGTCGCTTCTGGAGGTGCTAGAGAGGTTTCTCTAGATGCTTCTTTGGCGGTTAGCGCAGCGAGATTTAGGTCCCAGCAAATGGTCGCAGATGAAAGGGCCAGACAAGAAGAGACTCTTTTGCTTTTAGAAGAGAAGGCTTCTAGGACCATAGCTTTGGCTGCTGAGAAGAAGGTTGAGTTGGAAAGAGAGTGTGCTCGTTTAGAGAGAGAAGCTCAAGATGAAAGGTTAGCTTTGAAGAAAAAAGAAAAGGAAGTTAAGACTGCACTAGAGAGGGTGGAGAGAGAAGGCAAGATGCAAGAAGAACATGAAGTTTTTAAGATCATTAAAACTGACATAGAAGACCAGCAAAGGGCTAGAGAAAGATTCATGCCCCAACTACCTCGTGACAGCCCCATTGATAGGTACCTAGGTACTCACAGCACCCTGCATGTAGGTACACACATAGAGAGCATAGGAGATGTGGCGGTAGGGTATGATAGGCACACACAGCATACACAAGATGCATATAAGCCTGCGACAGCCGACACCTACGCCCGCCCGCGTCACCAGCCGGCAGCCAACACCCTCGTCTCTGGGCAACATCAGCCTGCGGCAGCCAAGCCTGGACTCCCGCCACTTCAGCAGCCCACGGAGGTCAGGGCTTATGCCCCTTCGCATCTCCAGTCGGCCGCCGAGGATATCCGCGACACTCTTCGAGGCATCTCCAGGACCCTTGCCCAACCTGTCTCCGCTTTTCACCCACTTCCAGCAGCGGTCACAGCCACGGCTCCTACCACTACGACGATGACTACAGCCACCACGATGACGACAAGAGTCGGAGGCCAATTCGCGACCTCCTTTCGGCCTCAGTTTGTCAAAGCTGAGATTCCAAGCCACGAAGATCGTCCTCGCCAGATCTACGCGCCTTCCCGTTTCCCTCACAAATCCCTCAATCCATCAGCGAGACCTTTTCCCGGGCCTTTCCCTGGTCCTTTTCCTGCCATGACCTCCCGAGAGTCTCCGACCTATGTGCCAAACTTTGCATATGGGCCTTCTGTCATGCATCCTCCCATGCAAACGCAGCAATATGACCACGCTGCAAGCTTTGCTCCTGACACGGACTACACACAGCATGGTTTTCAAGAGGCTCCGGTCACGAGCCCTTCAGACTACTACGGGCAAGATGCATACCTTCCTCAGATGCAAGGCCAACCAGCGCTCTCCGAGGGTTCTGCCCTAGCTCGTACTCTAGCTGAGGCTCTCCTGATCAACAGGTTACCGACGCAGGAGCCCACTACGTTTTCAGGAGATCCTTTGACGTACCCTCTCTGGAGGTCCTCATTCACTCTTTTGATTGAGCGGCAGGGCGTTTCTGCAGAGGAAAAGCTCCTCTACTTGGAGAAGTACTTGGACGGTCCGGCGAAGGATGCGGTCAAGGGACTCTTTCTGATCAGAGATGCCCAGGCCTATCAGCAGGCCCTTCAGACGTTGGAGGAAAGGTTCGGCAGTTCTTTCGTCGTTGCCAGAGCCTTCCGAGAGAAACTAGATGCATGGCCGGTTATCAAACCCAAAGATGGACAAGCCCTCCGCGCCTTCTCGGACTTTCTTGGACAATGCCTTGTGGCGAGCCGAGTGATAGGCCAGCTACAGAATCTGGAAGACCAAGCCTATCACAAGACACTCATGAGCAAGCTTCCAGATTGGTTGGTGAGAAACTGGGTGCGGAAAGTAAACAAGACCAAGAACGAGAAGAAACGCTACCCTACCTTTGAGGAGTTGTCAGCTTTCATCAAGACAGAGGCAGACATCCTTTGCGAGCCCCTTTTCTCCTCCAGCAAATCTGCCGCCTCTTCCACCTCACAGACCGCCAGTTCATCAGTCCCCAAGAAAACATCGTACAGTACGGATTTTTCTACTGCATCTGCATGTCAAGAGTGTGACAAAAGTCTTTGTCAGCATCACGCGAAAACTGTCCTGAATACGAACTGCGACGAAGTCTGTCCCTTTTGTACCGTTCGTTTTCCGACCAGCTCTTCTTCTCATCCTCTACTCAGATGCCAGAGGTTCGATGAGATTCCCGTTGAGGACAGGAAACACTTCATGTACGAAGCGTCTTTGTGTTTTTCCTGTGCCAGAAAGACTGACCATAGAAGTGTAGACTGCACTACCAGGGCGATATGCGACAAGTGCCAAGGCCCACATCTCACTATGCTGCATGGAGCGCCTAGCTACAGGAAGAAGATTCCCAATCAGCAACGGAATGCACGGGGACCGCCAGATTCTTCAAGGTTTGTCTGTATCAGTCAAGATGCCCGTGTTTCTGCCTCTGGATCAGCATTCGCGACGACCAACAAGTCAGACAGACCAGTCAGAGCTACCATGATTGTTCCGGTCAGAGTTTCAACGAAAGAGAATCCCACGGTAGAGCATACGACATACGCGCTGCTTGACACCATGTCTTGCATCTCCTTCGTTACTGAATCTTTGAGTGACAAGCTGAACACTCATTCCGAGCCAGCGTCATTGAGGCTGAACACTATGACTTCTCAGAACACTCATATCGAATGTCAGAGAGTGACCGGATTGTGTGTTAAGGCCCTCAACTCCAATGTTTCCCACAACCTGAAAACGCTCTACACGACGGACCATCTCACCAATGACACTGAGAACATACCAACATCAGAGACCGCTCGTAACATCAAGCATTTGAGTCATATTGCCAGCGAGATTCCCCCGTTGCTCGAAGGCTGCACTCCCGGGTTGTTGATTGGCTACGATCATGCAGAGCTATTCATGCCAGAGAGAGTCATCAAGGGAGACCCATACGCCGTTCTCACACCGTTGGGTTGGACGATACTGGGACAAGTGTCGCCAAAACAGTCTGTCCATGACGTGATGCACGTGTCTCTAACAGAACATTGTCTCAGCGAGTACGAAGGTGAATCAGTCACTTCCGTATATCGCACGACACTCGCCGAACCCAGCATCTCCGACGCCCTCCATGTCATGGAAAGGACGAAGAAGACCAGTACGAAGAAGACCACAACGAAGAAGACCACGACGAAGAAGACCAGTACCAGAAGACCAGTACGAAGAAGACCACAACGAAGAAGACCACAACGAAGAAGACCACAACGAAGAAGAAAGTGGCTTCTTCCTCAACGTAACCTTGCTGTCGGAGATGTCGTCGTGCTACGTGACGAAGCCGTATGCAGAGCAGATTGGCCTCTTGGACTCGTGACGGAGGTTCGCCCCAGCGACGATGGACTCGTGCGAACCTGCAAGCTCAAGACTGTCAAGGTCACCTCGAAGACGAGCCATTCCACTTTCTACTACTGGCGCCCCATCTCTAAGCTGACCGTGCTGGTGAAGGCAGACCCGGACACTCAATGACTTTCCCAGTGAACTTTACTGTTTCGACAGACCGTTTGTGCATGTTTTGGTCTGACGTAATCCGTTCGCCTTTTTGACAGGTGGCGCTGTTTTGATTTGGGGAGAAAATTTCGTCTTAATGCAAATATTTTTTGTGACTTTGTGATTTCTCTCCATTTGTATATATGTTTTTGGTTCCGCATTTTGGAACGAAAGCTCTTGACAGAGGCAAGCGCTTAATGAATCGGTTTGTTTAGTCCTTCCCGCGTGCGGATGCCTGTGCTTATGATTAAGACGACTGAAGATGTTTTTCTTTTGTATTTTGTAGGTTGCGACTACAGTCTTTCATACTGAGTTGCGGGTTATGTAAAGGTGTAAGAATAATGTTGACACGATATGTTGACAGTGACGGACTGACGAAATATGATGTTACATTTGTTGAAAGAACACGTGTGATTTTTAGATTGAGACTCATGAGAGTGCGTTTCGAACAGCTACGTTTTGGATAATGCCGAAAGGATTCTGTAACGTTTCGGATTTTTTGTATTTTGAACCACGTATGAGAGTGCGTTTTGAACAGCTACGTTTTGGATAATGCCAAAAGGATTCTGTAATGTTTCGGATTTTGTTTTTGAACCACGCCTGTATTCGATGTTTTTGTTGATTTTTTATGTTGACTTTTGTAAAGACTAAGATGTCTTCGAGGGGGGAATGTGAATGCCCCTGCTAAGGAGCCTTCTGTGTATTTAGATTCTTTTTGTTTTGCTTGTGTTTTTTAGTCATGCTTTTAGCTTGACTCGCATGCGACTTTCCGTGGTGGTGGCTTCCCCTTTTTGTTCTTTCACTTTTATTATCTTATTTCACTTTTGTCCCTATTTGTTCCCATTTTGCAGCCACCTCTGTAGGTTCGCGTGCGGGTCTAGCTCGCTCTTTATCCTCTAGTTTTCTTTTTTTAGTATGAGCGTCCTGGTACGAACTTTGTTTTGTTATAATGACGTTAAATATTGTAACGAACTAATTTATAAACAAGGTAGTGTGGCCGGCGTTTTTCTGATTTTAATTTCATGTGCCTGTATGGCTCACGCTGGACAGCCTATGGAGTTTTCCCCGGAGAGCACGGGACGCATGTTTTGCAACAGTAATATTGTAGTAACGCGCAGTATTTTTAGTTCACCTCTGTGGTGGATAGCCTGTTTTCGTCGTCACTTACTGGGAAGCCGTTCACGGAACAAGATGTTTTAGGATAGATAGATTTTTTTGCTCTGTTCCGGGGCCCAGTGTTTTCTGCCAGCCTCCAGTTTTGTTTTAAGTTATTTTGTAGTTCAGGTTCAGTTGCTCGCCTTGAGTCTGTTTTAGATTATTGATGCTGTCAAAGGCGAGTATCCATTTCTGACTGTTTCTTTTATTTACCGAATTCGTGTAATTTTCGTTTTGAATCTTTGTCTTCTGTCCGTTTCTGTGTCTTCTGTCCGTTTCTGTGTCTTCTGTCCGTTTCTTTGTCTTCTGTCCGTTTCTGTGTCTTCTGTCCGTTTCTTTGTCTTCTGTCCGTTTCTGTGTCTTCTGTCCGTTTCTGTGTCTTCTTTCCGTCTCTGTGTCTTCTGTCCGTTTCTTTGTCTTCTTTCCGTCTCTGTGTCTTCTTTCCGTTTCTTTGTCTTCTTTCCGTCTCTGTGTCTTCTGTCCGTTTCTTTGTCTTCTTTCCGTTTCTGTGTCCTACGTTTATTCTATGTAGGGTTTTTCTAACATATTTTTGTCTTGGTGATTTTTTATTGATTTGCCGCCATCTTGTTTCGGCCGCCATTTTGTCGTCCATCTTTGATGTTTATGTTTTTAGGACACCTTTGATGTTTAGTTTGTTTCGAATTCTAAGTTTAGTTTTTTCTTTTCTATCAGTTTCCACCGCTCCGCGCTTCTCGCTCACCGCTCCGCGCTTCTCGCACCACGCTCCGCGCTTCTCGCTCCATGCTCCACGCTTCACACTCTACTGTTCTGCACTCTCACTCAAGCTAGTCTTTTCTACTTCACATTTTAGCTTTAATTCACTTTCTAAACTTAGATTAGTTTTTCCGCCACGCTCCGATATAGGTTACTTAGCCTCTCCATAGATTTATGTTTAGCCTTTTATATATTGATATTATGAGCTGATTCCGAATTACCATGACATCGACAAGTATTCAATAAACTTTAATTAATTTTCCAATTCTAGTGTTCGTTTTGTTTTGTGAGCGCGTCGGTTCTTTATAGCACCAAAATTACATCCTCCAGAATTTATATAAGCCATCACAGAATCTTACAGCTACTCAAGGGCAAGCACACCCATTTATTTTTTTCGGTGGACACTTTTGCTTTTTCGGCGGAACAAAAAAACATGTGGGCGGAAATTTGCCTTTCGACGGACAATTCCCATGCCTGGATATATATGAATTCCACACAACACTTAATACCGGAAAACTGAAAATGCACAAAGGGCAGTTGAGGATGGAGTCTGTTCCAAAATACTGTACAGTGGACCCCCCCCCCCCCCCCCCCCCCTTAAGACCTCCAACAATCAGACACAATCAGGTCTTAACAAGTCGCGTAAGGCGAAATTACTACATTTAGTCAAGCTGTGGAACTCACAGAATGAAACTGAACGTAGTCCGCCGCTAGTGCAAAAGACAATGAAAGTGACGAGCCTGTTTGGCGCGGTAGCGGTTGCGCTGTGCTTCATAGCACGCTTTACTGTACCTCTCTTCTTTTTAACTTTCTGAGCGTGTTTGTAATCCAAACATATCATATCTATATGTTTTTGGAATCAGAAACCGACAAGGAATAAGATGAAATAGTTTTTAAAACGATTTCGGAAATTTAATTTTAATCATAATTTTTATATTTTTAATTTTCAGAGCTTGTTTTTAATCCAAATATAACATATTTATATGTTTTTGGAATCAGAAAATGATGAAGAATAAGATGAACGTAAATTTGGATCGTTTTATAGAAAAAAATTGTTACAATTTTCAGATTTTTAATGACCAAAGTCATCAATTGATTTTTAAGCCACCAAGCTGAAATGCAATACCGAAGTCCTGCCTTCGTCGAAGATTGCTTGGCCAAAATTTCAATCAATTTGATTGAAAATTAAGGGTGTGACAGTGCCGCCTCAACTTTTACAAAAAGCCGGATATGACGTCATCAAAGGTATTTATCGAAAAAAACATCCGGGAATATCATTCCTAGGAACTCTCATGTAAAATTTCATAAAGATCGGTCCAGTAGTTTGAATCGTTCTACACACACACACGCACAGACAGACACACACACACACATACACACACACATACACCACGACCCTCGTCTCGATTCCCCCTCTATGTTAAAACATTTAGTCAAAACTTGACTAAATGTAAAAAGGAGGAATTCTTAAACTGGGGGTTAATTTACATAGGCTATGAAGAGAAAGTCTGAGAAAAGATGGTTTTAAAAGGGGGGTTCCCACTGTATACAGTTTGCAGCCAAGGGCATCGCAAACTAGATCATAGCGAGAAGTTATGTGACACCTGATTTAACCCTTTGCCTCTCGTACACAACCATGTCGTCTCCTTCCAAGTTTCCATCACATTTAACTGAACGCTCTAACGAAGCAAGGTTTGGTCTTATCTGCTCAAGCCATGCCGTCTCTCAGCACGAAAGTGATTTTGCACATGGTTCAACTGAGGGACAAACGAGCTCACACGTAACCAGAAAATTCTGGAACGCTGAAGAAGAAGAAAAAGATGTCCTGTCAAAAGAACATCTCTTTGTATACCCTCGACATCCAGTACAGCTGTACCCTCGACATCCAGTACAGCTGTACCCTCGACATCCAGTACAGCTGTACATTGCTATTCTGGTATGCATGTGGGGGAATTTTGGGGGTTGTGATTGGACAGTCTATTTTGGCGATTATTCCAAATATGTATGGAAGTCATTCAATATCACTTATATTTACAACAACAAAACTACACGCAACATGACATAGTAACACAATGTATGTCCTTTATGTCCATGTGCGCAAGGGACGTCACCGCTTAGCAAAGTCTGTAAGACGTGCGCACGCATGTTTACCTCACTTGAAAAAGGACTTTCGATCAGTCAAAATGGAGAAAAAAATCACAAAAAAGATGAGTTTTCACTGTTCCTCATCGTCAGTTTGGTTGGTTTATTTTACACGCGAAAAACCTCAAACTTGACGTTATGTTGAGTACGAATGCCGTTGTGTTGTTCGGCCTTGAGGGCAGAGAAAGGCGTATAGGCAATAAACATGCGCAAAGAAAGTTCGTCTGCTCTCGTCAGAAAACAGCCACTTAGAAGCAAAATCTTACATTTTGCAAGTTTATAACCCTACACCTAGGTCAGAATACCAATATAAACACTATCATGTTTTCTGCGTAGCGATAGGGTTTGATTTTTGACTCGAACAAGTAGTCTTCGACTTGGCGTATTAGAATTGTTTTCGTCAAAACATCGGACCGTTTCACCACGCTTAAAACACGATAGCTGTTAATCTTGCCCAAGCGTGTTGCATCAGAACATGTCCTTGTGCTTTTAGCTGCTGAAGGAATTACTGAAGCATGCGGTGTCAGCAGAACACATCCGGGCATCTGTTGACAAGGCTCATACTGTCAGAAGAACATCTCCTTGTACAGTTCATGTACCTCCAGTTCGGGGTTCTTGGAGAGAAAGCACGTGATGACTTGCATGTGTTGAACACGGGCCAGACTCAGCTCACTAAGGCGCAACATCAGCTCTCCAAACCGCCGCAGTCCGTCAGCATAATTCTCTGAAATCATCCGTAGAGCAGACAATTCTGAAATAAGGTGAAGAAAGATTGAAAATAGTATGGTTATCACTGTTTAATTGTCATACCATTGCTGAGAAATGACAAAGAACATGTGATACTCACCTTGTAAGTTGAAGTAATGTCCTGGATTTAAACAAGACATTTGTTTGTTTGTTTGTTTATTTGTTGCTTAACGTCCAGCCGACTACGCAGAGCCATATCAGGACGAGGAAGGGGGGGATGAAGGGGGCCACTTGTCAAGCGATTCCTGTTTACAAATGCACTAACCCATTACTTGTGTCCCAGCAGGCTTTAGTAAAACTAAATTAATACCTACTGGAAGATTACCAGTTTCCAGTATGTTAAAATAGGCTTAACCTATCTACTGCTGGACTTACATCAGAACACTAACAGATTAAACTATACATGAATCGCGAGACAAGCGGCAAGAGAAGGGATTTTTGGAAAAAATACAGGTGAATGAGCAAGAAGGCAGAAAAAAGAAAAGAATTCATGAAGAAAAAGAGAGCATGACAGGAAAGAGGAACCAAAAATCTACCTAACAGCAAACTAGAAAGCTCCTGCGGTTCCAAAAACAGGAGGGGCCTTTAATTTCATAACCGCAGTGCCCCACTGCGGGAAAACAAGACATTGTGTACTGCAACTGATGTTAATTATGATGTAAATGCACGCGCATAGCTCCACTCTTTAAAACCCTTTGACGAGCACCAATAGTATTTCCCAAACAGGATATACACTCTTTTTAACCCGGGTGGTTTAACATCATTAACATCATGCGTGCGTGCATTGCCGTGAGCTCTCACAACAAGGGGCAATTCAATGTTAATTTTTTATTATGATTATAAAAAGATTACTTACTGGACTCGTAGGCTAGGAAAAATTCCATGATACGGTCCTGACATTCCTTGACTTCCTCCAAGCCCTTTAGACCTGGACATTCTGAAGGTGAAAACAAACACAAAGAAACAGATATAACAAGCACAAGGAAACAGATAAAACAAGCACAAGGAAACAGATAAAACAAGCACAAAGAAACAGATATAACAAGCACAAAGAAACAGATAAAACAAGCACAAAGAAACAGATATAACAAGCACAAAGAAACAGATATAACAAGCACAAAGAAACAGATAAAACAAGCACAAAGAAACAGATAAAACAAGCACAAAGAAACAGATAAAACAAGCACAAAGAAACAGATAAAACAAGCACAAAGAAACAGATAAAACAAGCACAAAGAAACAGATATAACAAGCACAAGGAAACAGATAAAACAAGCACAAGGAAACAGATAAAACAAGCACAAAGAAACAGATAAAACAAGCACAAAGAAACAGATAAAACAAGCACAAAGAAACAGATAAAACAAGCACAAAGAAACAGATATAACAAGCACAAAGAAACAGATAAAACAAGCACAAAGAAACAGATAAAACAAGCACAAAGAAACAGATAAAACAAGCACAAAGAAACAGATAAAACAAGCACAAAGAAACAGATAAAACAAGCACAAAGAAACAGATATAACAAGCACAAAGAAACAGATAAAACAAGCACAAAGAAACAGATAAAACAAGCACAAAGAAACAGATAAAACAAGCACAAAGAAACAGATAAAACAAGCACAAAGAAACAGATAAAACAAGCACAAAGAAACAGATAAAACAAGCACAAAGAAACAGATAAAACAAGCACAAAGAAACAGATAAAACAAACACAAATTTGACAAAGACCAACAACATAATGGAGATACGTATGGTCTGAACCGTCCAGGACAATTAAGCTACACTAAACTGTGTCAAAGAGCAGGGGACAGGAGAGCAGGGAATACTCCATATCAGTGTTACACATGGTCTATAACGGAGATACGTATGTGCTATAACGGAGATACATATGGTCTATAACGGAGATACACATGGTCTGAGTCGTCTAGGGCAAAGCTACACTAACTTGTGTCAAAACCTAGGAGAGATGACAGCAGGGTATACTCTATAACGCAGAAATGCATGGTCTATAACGGAGATACACATGGTCCGAGTCGTCAAGAGCAAAGCTACACGTACACTAGCCTGTGTCAAAAAGCAGGAGAGAGGACAGCAGGGTATACTCTATAACAGAGATTTGCATGGTCTATAACGGAGATACACATGGTCCGAGTCGTCAAGAACATAGCTACACTAACCTGTGTCAAAAAGCAGGAGAGAGGACAGCAGGGTATACTCTATAACAGAGATTTGCATGGTCTATAACGGAGATACACATGGTCTGAGTCGTCAAGAACATAGCTACACTAACCTGTGTCAAAAAGCAGGAGACAGGACAGCAGGGTATACTCCATATCAGTCATATTCATGGTCTGAGCCATCAGGCCCATGTGCTTGTAATGTTCCTGCAGGGGGGCAAACTCCGGGCTCATCTCAAGGATTTTGTTCTCTTCTGGCACAGTGAAGTTGAAGTAATTGTAAAATCCTGTCTCCAGGTCGTACTTGCTCGAGTGGCTCAACACAACTATGGGGTAAATGGCATTCTGCATCAGAACCACTTGATCATCCAGAGACAAATGTTTGTAACCTGGAAAAAAGTGGAAAATAATCAACACAAAACATTGCAGACGATTTCACAGAACACATAAATCTTTCTGCCTTAAACACGTTCATTGTGCTCCTACCACAGGCAGCTTTCTAAAACCTGTGGGGGGGGGGGGGGGGTATACAAGAAAAACATTAACCAAAAACGCAACGGATGATGTCGGAGAACGGATGATGTCAGAGAACGGATGATGTCAGAGAACAGACATAACAGACATACTCCCACCAAAGGTAGGTTTTTTTTGTAATCTGGAAGAAGTAGAAATTTATATGTTATAAAAAAAACAATGCAGATGATTTCAGAGAACAGAAATCTTTCAGTCAAAACAGACATATTCCCACCAAAGGTATTTTTTATTAAAACCTGGAAGAAGAAAAAAACCAGAAGTAGAAATGTATATACAGTGGATTCCGGGTACAACAAACCTCAAGGGAGATACATCACCTTCAAATGATCGTTCCATCGATCTTCCCTTGGAGAGTACAATCTCTGCATGTTTTCAACAGCTTCATAATATAATCCATAGAGAGAGGCAAACTAACAGCGGGAGGTGCATGAAAAGCGTCAGTTTTCACGATAAAACTTTGACTCGCTCATTCACAGGACATAACTGCACACCGGACTGTCCACAGTGTTGAGCAATTTAGGAGACTTCACTGCCTGAGGAGAGTATTGATTCAAACGAACGCGTGGTTCTATATCGCGTCACTCGGTCACGGATCGGAGAAAACAAAAAAACAGTTCCAGATTTCGAAACCATGTTCGTCAGCCATTGTTTTTAACAAGACAGACCACATGTGCACGAGCTTCGCTGACGTACATCGCAAAATGTCATGACGTCACCACAACTTTTGGTTTTGGTTCGATCTGTTCTGTGCACCTCCCGCTGTTTGTCAGAAACAAAACGGCTCTGGGGCGATGAAAACGTGTTTGTTAAAAGAGGGGTTCGTTATGCAAATGAGTTCAAAAGGTTCGATGTAGCCGGAAAGTAACAAGTAAGAAATAGAAGGCTGTCTGCCGGGAAATCAATGGCAGTTTGTTAAAAGAGGGATTTTGTTATACCCAGGTTCGTTATAGCTGGACTCCACTGTATTATCAGAAAAGAAACAGATGATTTCATAGAACAGAAAAATCTGTATCCAAAACAAACCTAATTTCACTTGTGTAGCGGAGATATACACAGTTTTTTTTTTAAACTTTACCATCATGTCTGGCATTTAACAAATGCTCTGTACTAAAGTCATACCTGCTGTTGACCACCTTGATAACGAACACCTGGCCATCACGTCCACCCCAAAGAAATCCTGCCAAGGTTCCTTCCTATATAATTCTCCTTTCTTCAAAGACCACCTGTTTATGCGGACCATTTTCCCCGAGTACGCAGTACTAGGGTCCAACAGACTTTAATTGTGTGTGTGTCTGTCTGTCTATCTGTCTGTCTCGACTTAACAGCTTATTGCTGGGAAACTACTGGGCGCAGTTCGTTCAAAAGTTGATACACTAACTTGATAATAGGTCCGATTGATCGTATTAAAACTTCATAATGTTACCTGGGACCTAAATGCGAAATAAATCACAAAAGCCACTCTTAACGGTGGGAGTTTTTGCGGTGGGAGGCTGGTCGCTTTGCGAACAGCCTGAACTAAAGGGGAGACTTGAGCGGCGAACACGTCACGCAGTGACGAGAAAAGCATGATTTGCAAGCCAGACAACGGGTGAGGAAATGGTCTCGGCAAAGAAATTACAATGCAGGGTTTGGTCTCGGTGAAAGAGAGACAGAGAGCACGAGAGAGTCTATGGCCAAAATGATCCGGGTTCGATTCCCGGCATGGGCGTTCTATTTTTTATTTTTTTTTAATTCTTGTTTACTATTGTTTATTATGAACGTTTTAATGTTTAATTTTACTCTAATAGTTTTTTTAATTGTGTAAAATAAATAAATAATTTTTTTTTTATTTTTTATTTTTTTTTTAAATCCAAGTGACCCGGGTTCGATTCCCGGCATGGGCGGTCTATTTTTTTTATTTTTTTATTTTTTAATTTTTGTTTACTATTGTTTATTATGAACGTTTTAATGTTTTATTTTACTCTAATAATTTTTTTAATTGTGTAAAATAAATAAATATATATTTTTTTTTTAAATCCACGTGCACAAGACAAAAACTTTCATACTGGGGGAGCGAGCCAGTCTGAAGAGTACTCGGGTCCAGCGCCAGCGTTTTTTATTGGTTGGTCCCTTGGGAGGCTGTTATCGATGCTCAATTGGTACAAAAACTTGGTTGGAGACTAGATTTCACGATCCACAGCATGCAGAGAACAACCCTTTAAAAAAAGTTAAAGGAGAGAGAAAGACAAGACAAGAAGACAGACAGGACAGAAGTAAACAATTGATGAGAAAAGATATGAAACTGTTAGACATAAAACTACCTGGAACTTTTTTGGCAAAGCGAAGGCAACACTGCGTGTGGAATTCAAAGTGCTTCATCTGCTTCTTCCACATAATAGCATAGCTCCGGAACATTGATTCATCGTACACGCCTGACTTTCTCCGATCCTAAAATGCAGTAAGACATTGATTAAAAAAACATGCTGAAATGTGTCATTCCATTATTACGGTTTAAATCTCTATAAACCATGCTTTATCCAATACAAAACCTTGCTTTTCTCAAGTTATTGTAAATAAATAACTAAAATCACATGTGTTTTGTGCTTATGTGACCATATGGATGTTGACAATTCATGCATGCTAACTTACCAGTGAAGACATGTGGATCAGCTCCATGCCTGCATGTTCCAGACAGTCCTTCATCAGTTGATCCTCCAGTTCCGCATCATAAGGCTCCCCCTTGATGTCAATCACTGATGGCACTGATGGCACTGATGGCACCTGATAACACAACACACCAACAATAACAAAAACAAACTGCCCCCAAAACGGAATATGGCTGCCTAAATGGTTGGGGATAAAAATCATAAAGTGAACATACACGTTAAAATCCACATGGGAGTTGCAGCCTTTGAATGATTAAACGAAGAAGAAGAAGAAGAAGATGAAATGAACAAATCAACAAGTGATGCAGAAGAAGAAGAAGAAGAAATAAACAAATATATAAGTAATGGCAAACTGACCTCGGATAGCTCCACATCGGAGAAAGAAATATCAGGACTGTCCTCTTCCTTGACATCCATGGAGCCGAGAGATGAAAGAAGGAGACCGCTGTCACTGACACTGGACACAGCGGAGGCCGGACTGCCACTGGTGCCAACACTGGACAGCCTGTCCGCTGTGCGGCTTGCCAGGATCACGCTGTCATCCCCGCAAACATCTCCCAGCCCAAGGCTGGAGGTAGACAGCGAGTGAGCCGACTGTTCCATGCACTGTTTCTTCACTTCCAGGGAGATGGCGTGTTTCACTGCGTTGGGCTGCCGGCCTATCCTGCTACCTGATCAACACACAATTTATACAATGAAATGTTGTTTTACGCTCTCACGGTAGAACCGTTAGGGGCATGTTCACGAGTGTTGCCCCAACTTTAGATCACATTTTATATCAAAACAGGGGTATTAATATCTTACCTACCTGTCTGCCTGATCCACAAGAAGTCAACATGGATCTTGAATTTGTACAAATATTGAATTTGTACAATGGAACCCTCCTTTTAAGACAACCCCCCAAGACCTCCCACTTGTAACACCTTGCTTTTTCATATTTTCTGTTCATAACCTCTGTAATTTATGTGTAAATGACCCACATTTCAAGACATTCTCTTTTAAGACCAAATGTTCTCAGATTTGTGTAGGTCTTACAAGGGGTGTTGACTCCCAGAGCTGTGCTGAACTCAAGTCTCTCACCATTCAACACATCCACAACTCCTACCCCCAACGCCAATGGACTCATGTATACACTGACGGACCTGTCGGAAGTGGTGGTGGTGCCGGAATCTACATAAAGTACCCAGGAGGTCGAGAAGAAGAACACATCTCCCTCGCTACCGGCCTCTACTCCACCAACTTCAAGGCTGAAGCAGTAGCGCTCCAGACAGGTGCAGCCCACATTGAGCACAGTCCACTCTCCTCCAACAACGTTGTGTTCTTCAGCGACGCAAAGTCAGTCCTGCAGGCCTTAGAAATTGCCAGAGACAAAGAACTGAATGACCTGTCATCCGCCTTGATCTCCCTGTGCAGAGCCGACACAGTCGTGCTGCAATGGGTCCCCTCTCACTGCAACATACCAGGCAACGAAGACGCAGATACTCTGGCAAAGGAGGGCACTACGAAGGATCAGAATGACAGATCAACCACCTTCAAAGAAGCCAAGACCATCATCAAGGCCAAGCAACACAAAAGGTGGTTGCAGCAGCACCCACACTACAACAAAAACGACGCCTTTCACCTGCTCACAAGGTCTGAGCAGGTCCTCATATTCAGGCTGCGGACAGGCCACAACCGAATGAACCACCACCTTTTCACCAAGTTCAGAATTGGCCAGTCAGACCAGTGCCCTTGTCAAACAGGCAGCATGACAACGGAACACCTGCTGCAGACTTGCCCACTACACGATGGCCTCAGGAGCCAGATCTGGGCGAAGGCGACCACGGTGCAAGGGAAGCTCTATGGCAGTCTGGACGACCTACAGCGCACGGCAACATTTGCGCGGAGAACCGGCGTTTCCATCTGAGTGATCGACAAGAAGAAGAAGAAGAAGAAAAGGGGTGTTCCACTGTACAAATATCTGCATGACTTGATTCTGCAGACATGTCTCTCCTCCTGATCCATGAGAAAATGAAAATATGGATCTTCAAATCAAATTTCCAGAGATGTTTGGGTTTGGCCTAAACAGGTAGAGTCTGACACCGACAGAACTGCAAAACAGTCTTCCGCTTACACCAATGAGTTGTTTATACAGTGGAACCTTCCTTTTAAGTCCCCCCTCCAACTTAAGACTCCCTGCCTTTTAAGCCCTGTTTTCTCAGATGTCCTGTTCATAAATTCTGTAAATTTACCCCCATTTCAAGACTCCTTCCCTTTTAAGCCCTGTTTTCCCAGATGTCCTGTTCATAAATTCTGTAAATTTACCCCCATTTCAAGGCTCCTTCATTTATAAGACCCGATTTTCTCAGATTTCTGATGGTCTTAAAAGGGGGTTCCACTGTACTCACACAAACTCGGACATGTACTTATGGCTGGTATTATCTGGACTGCTATGTTAGGCTTGGGCTTTTGGAGAAAAAAAACTGCACACTCACACTCACCATGAAAGCTATTTTATTACGCTGGAAATATAAAGTTGAAGGAACTGTGGTAGACTAACAGCACAAGAAAGGTTAAAGCTCATGGTACGTTTAATTATAGACGAAACAAAACATTAACAAGAATGCGGAAGTACAACAATTCAAGGATAAGTCACATTGTAAATCCTTCTTTGTTAATTCGACATTTTGATTGGTCAATGCAATCACTCAGCGGTCAGGCAATCAGCGTGTCTCACCTCCAAATGGATCTGCCTCAATGTACACTTCCTGGCAAGCGTATCAATACAAGTCATGTGTTTTACGTGTCGCCATGGTCACGGTGTATGAATCTGTCAAAGCAAATCAAACTGAATCTAACATGGAGGAAGAAGCATATTTTGATATTTACTTGTCGTCTCTTGACGATTGTGGAAGTGAATTGGGTGATGATGAAAGCATTAAACAATGGATAGAAGAAGAGGAACAGCAAGTCCAAGGATCATGTGCAACAGTCCCGGCAACTGCCAGAAACGACCCATTGATCCCAAAAGATGCATCAGCAACGGCGGACATCCTACCCAACGACAACAGCCCAGCGCCAAGACAGCCACAACAAGCAGCCCACGTCCAGGCAACTGGAAAAAAGGATGCGCCAGCGACCGACCGCCCGCGGCATGAGCCCAACAACGACATCCAGGAGTCCGAGTCGTCAACTGCAAAGAAGCGAAGATTCCGGGTGTCTCTGGACGAGCAACACCGTGCAGAACTGTTGGACAACGTGGATTCAAAAAACACAAAGAAGAACACAAAGTTTGCAGTGGAAATGTTCAAAGGTAAAGTACTATTTCCTTTTCTTCTTTTACCAACGTTTGGATTTACAGTCCACCACAAAATGAAATTGAAAGAGGTAAACGTTTTAATTCTAGATGAACATGGTATTGTATTGAGTTGTTATTTGCGTCATCAAAGATGCCCAAACACTTCATGGTTTGTTCCTTATGATTACGTCAAAATCTTGATATGACGTCATATATCTCTCTCTCTCTCTCTCTCTCTCTCTCTCTCTCTCTCCCTCCCTCCCTCCCTCCCTCCCTCCCTCCCTCCCTCCCTCCCTCCCTCCCTCCCTCCCTCCCTCCCTCCCTCCCTCCCTCCCTCCCCTCTCTCTCTCTCTCTCTCTCTCTCTCAGCAACATACACATACACACATTTACTTCCATATTTTAGCTTCAATTCCTAGTTGATAGATTAGAAAATAAGCAAGATATCTTTGTTTTTCTGTTTTCCGTAGAATGGCTACGAGAACGGAGAGAAGGGGACGACGCTTTCGAGGAGCTTCCGTCCAAGGAGCTGGACAGCCTTCTCCGGGAGTTCTATCCCGAAATGAGGAACAAAGCCGAAGGACGCTACTCAAAGAGTACGATGATTGGCGTGAGAGCGGGTATTAACCGCCATCTCCGCAATCCGCCGCACGCTCAAAACATTTGTTTAATGTCCGATTCTTCTTTTGCAAATAGCAATCGTATGTTCGCTGCTGTTATGAAGAAGGCGAAGGAAGAGGGCTGTGACAAAAGTAAGCACACTCCCAACATCCGCGATTTGGATCTAGAAAAGATCAGAGCGATGGATGCATTTGATTTGGACCATCAAAAGCAATTGCAGGAAAAAGTCTGGTTTGATATGCAACTGCATTTCGCTCGGCGGGGGAGGGAGAATAGCCGCACTTTGAAAGCCTCTTCCTTCGCCTTCAAACACGATGACACGGGTCTGGAGTTTGTCGAAATGGAGCATTCTGAATGCACCAAGAATCACCCCGGAAAAACAACAGACACAAACCAACACACAAAAGCACGGATGTATGCGAATGGATTACCAAACTGCCCTCTGATGTCGTTGCGTCTCTATCTAGAGAGACGCAACAAGACCAACGATGTCTTCTTTCAAAAGGCGAGATCTGGGAACAGATTCAAACCTTGCAATGAAACCGTTTGGTACACAACTGTACCACTCGGACACAACACAATCGGGAAGCTCATGCCAAACATCAGTGAGCGACTCCAACTGAGCATGCGGTACACAAACCATTGTGTGCGTGCCACTACTGTCACAGTCCTTTCAAACAATGGTGTAGAAGCACGAGAAATCATGCGCATCACAGGCCACAAGGCTGAATCGTCGTTGCGATCTTACCACACAGACAGCACGGACAAGCAAAAACGAACATACTCAGCATTGCTCCAAAACACCACAGTTACGAAGGACAGTGACAGTCGTGGCACGACCACCCAAGCAACACACGAATCACAATATCCTACCTTGCCTTTGTCCTCTCCCGAAGCATCTGCAGTCGCACACAGTCACTCCTTGTCATTCACAAACACCGATGTCCCCACGTTTAACATCACAAAGAGCGTGGTCAACATCCACTACCACTGTTTTCGATTCACTTGTTCCATTCCTTCGGGATTCCATTTACAAATCACAGGTGAGACAATTTAGGCACACCCCTCCATGTTGAAAGCAATCGGTGAATATTGTATCAGTATCAGACATCATTGAGTTTTGTATTTTGTGCATCTTGTTTGTTCACATTAAAGACCAACAGGTTGAAGTTCTTACGAATACTTTGTTCTGAATATAATTAATCATCCCATCAACTTAAACATTTCTTGTTTTTGTGATTCTTGATTTTGGAATTTTAGCAATTTATCTGATTGGGATTGTGTAGTTGTTGAGGTGCTCTGATTACAAAACCAAACAAAACACAAAGTTAACACAATCTAATCCGCTCACCTTCAACAGACATGCCGTTGGTGATACACTTCTGATATCGGCAGGCCTTGCACATGTTGCGAGTGTGTGTGCTGATCTCACAGGATCCGCCGCTAGAACACTTGTACATCCCAGGCTCTCGTTCCTTTACCATTCGACGAAAAAATCCCTGAAGCACAGAACATAAAAAATAATTAAAAGTCGATATTCATCCATGTCTTTTCAATCAACTTAACACAGGACAATGAACACGTTAATCTTTTTTGCAGTCACCAAGTTGGCATAAATGCGTATGTCTCAGTTTTGTTCTAACCTCCTGGGCGGGGATGTAGCTCAGTCGGTAGCGCGCTGGATTTGTATCCAGTTGGCCGCTGTCAGCGTGAGTTCGTCCCCACGTTCGGCGAGAGATTTATTTCTCAGAGTCAACTTTGTGTGCAGACTCTCCTCGGTGTCCGAACACCCCCGTGTGTACACGCAAGCACAAGACCAAGTGCGCACGAAAAAGATCCTGTAATCCATGTCAGAGTTCGGTGGGTTATAGAAACACGAAAATACCCAGCATGCTTCCTCCGAAAACGGCGTATGGCTGCCTAAATGGCGGGGTAAAAAACGGTCATACACGTAAAATTCCACTCGTGCAAAAAACACGAGTGTACGTGGGAGTTTCAGCCCACGAACGCAGAAGAAGAAGAAGAAGAAGTTCTAACCTCATCATATCAATGTCGTCATGGAATTTCGGCATAACTCATTTTAGACAGCTTTTCAGAAGGCCAAAACTGTTTATTTAATATGAAATATTTCTCATGGAGAATGATTTACTAAGTCTAAAACAAGAAGGGCAAAGCCCATACGACTCACATGCTTGACCTTTACATGACCTTGACCTTCAGCTAAACCTAGCAATGACATCATATACTAAGAACTGCTTTACACATTTTTCCTACCAAAATACATGTGACCTTGACAAGGTCATCCAAGGTCATGCAACACAAAGCTGTTAATTCAAGACATAGGAAGTACAATGGTGCTTATTGGCTCTTTCTCTCATGAGATATGGTCACTTTTAGTGGTTCACTACCTTATTTTGGTCACATTTCATAAGGGTCAAAGTGACCTTGACCTTGATCATATGTGACCAAATGTGTCTCATGATGAAAGTATAACATGTGCCCCACATAATTTTTAAGTTTGAAACAGTTATCTTCCATAGTTCAGGGTCAAGGTCACTTCAAAATATGTATACAATCCAACTTTGAAGAGCTCCTGTGACCTTGACCTTGAAGCAAGGTAAACCAAACTGGTATCAAAAGATGGGGCTTACTTTGCCCTATATATCATATATAGGTGAGGTATTAAATCTCAAAAACTTCAGAGAAAATGGGAAAAAATGCGAAAAATAGCTGTTTTTTAGACAACATTTATGGCCCCTGCGACCTTGAAGCAAGGTCAAGATGCTATGTATATTTTTTGGGGCCTTGTCATCATACACCATCTTGCCAAATTTGGTACTGATAGACTGAATAGTGTCCAAGAAATATCCAACGGACGGACGGACGCCAGGACGGACGAACGGACGACTCGGGTGAGTACATAGACTCACTTTTGCTTCGCATGTGAGTCAAAAAGCACAAAAACATCAAAATCGAGTTTGGGATCTTGAGTGTGCACAGCATAATAAGGCCAGCCCATACTGAACTGAATTAGGGAAACCTTTATGGATTTCTGTGTTACTCCCACCAATGATCAAACTCTGGACAGGGCATTAAGAAGTCGGTCACTGACACCTACCTGTCAAAATCATCATTAACCTTGTGACTAAAAACAAAAGGTATCATATATAGTTCATACCTTGCAGCCCTCGCAGGTGAGAGCCCCAAAGTGGAAGCCAGAGGAAGGTGCTCCACACACACGACAGGGAATACCCTGTACACGCAGAGAGCTCACCGTCCTCTTGCCTTCTCCTAAAACACAATTACAGCACACACAGTAGAGATAATGTCCTAAAACACAATTACAGCACACACGGTAGAGATTATGTCCTAAAACACAATTACAGCACACACGGTAGAGATTATGTCCTAAAACACAATTACAGCACACACGGTAGAGATTATGTCCTAAAACACAATTACAGCACACACGGTAGAGATTATGTCCTAAAACACAATTACAGCACACACGGTAGAGATTATGTCCTAAAACACAATTACAGCACACACGGTGGAGATTATGTCCTAAAACACAATTACAGCACACACGGTAGAGATTATGATATTCATTATGTCCTAAAACACAATTACAGCACACACAGTAGAGATTATGTCCTAAAACACAATTACAGCACACACGGTAGAGATTATGTCCTAAAACACAATTACAGCACACACGGTAGAGATTATGTCCTAAAACACAATTACAGCACACACGGTAGAGATTATGTCCTAAAACACAATTACAGCACACACGGTAGAGATTATGTCCTAAAACATAATTACAGCACACACGGTAGAGATAATGTCCTAAAACACAATTACAGCACACACAGTAGAGATAATGTCCTAAAACACAATTACAGCACACACAGTAGAGATAATGTCCTAAAACACAATTACAGCACACACCGTAGAGATTATGTCCTAAAACACAATTACAGCACACACGGTAGAGATAATGTCCTAAAACACAATTACAGCACACACAGTAGAGATAATGTCCTAAAACACAATTACAGCACACACAGTAGAGATAATGTCCTAAAACACAATTACAGCACACACGGTAGAGATTATGTCCTAAAACACAATTACAGCACACACGGTAGAGATAATGCTCCCTGATTTGTCTGAACACATCAGTTGTTTATCCCCAAAATGGTTTGGTACTGGTAACTAGTCCATCTTATTCAACTAGCTCTCAAATTCTATTATTTGTCCCATGTGTTCCAAAGAACATTATGTTTTGCAAATGATGCAACACATTTGCAAAAAGCTGCATTGGCAGCAAGTCAACCATCCTGAACTCAGGTCAAAAATGAGTTACTTCCCTTTGGGTCTCATTCTATCCCTTGGTTTTCTTTCTGTGGGTAAGAAATCGATTTTTTACATATTTAGATCTTTTCATAATGTGTTGTGGATATAAGCAGTTTCGCGATCGTCGATAATGATTTTTCATGGTGTTGTGTAATTTTTAAAATACAAAGGAATTGATATGTAAGACAGTTATAAGCGAGCTATCTTTCGCGGATGTTTTTACTGTGCAAACAACTCTAAAGTGTCATGTGATAATCAACTTTGGCTTCTGCGCACGCCGGAGCAGCTTATTTTTTCTGTAACCAGTTGAGAGTGATGCAACCATATATCACGGTCTCCTTCCGACACCAGTCTCAAAATTTCGACTTGTTATGACCTTAGAACGATGTCTTTATCATAACTATGAAGAATAGAACGGAGATCACTGTCGAAGTCGGCCAATCTGCAATCATTTTCGTCTCGCGAACACTGATCTCAAATTTAGATCAGTGCTCGCGAAAAACATATGGGAGATAACTCTGTATTCTTGTTTTGATAGTTTGTTTGTTTGTTTGCTTAACGCCCAGCCGACCACGAAGGGCCATATCAGGGCGGTGCTGCTTTGACACACAAGACAGAAGTCGCAGCACAGGCTTCATGTCTCACCCAGTCACATTATTCTGACACCGGACCAACCAGTCCTAGCACTAACCCCATAATGCCAGACGCCAGGCGGAGCAGCCACTAGATTGCCAATTTTAAAGTCTTAGGTATGACCCCAGGGTTCGAACCCACGACCTCCCGATCACGGGGCGGACGCCTTACCACTAGGCCAACCGTGCCGGTTTGTTTTGATAGATTCGCGCAATAATTCAGCATGCTGTCAGAGAGAAACTGGCAATAGCCGTGGACCGATGATTATCAGAATGCATGTCAACAACTTCAATGGGTCACTTGACATACCGAAGTTTGCTCATTTCAAATTCTGAAGCATCAATGACTGATTACAGACACCTGACTAAAACACATCCATCAGTACAAATACTGTTATATGTATACAAAAAGCAACGTTCAGCAACAGGTATCTAATAAAATCACAGGAGCTCAGAGAAAAATTAATGATGTCAACTCTACCTGGGTAGTACATGCTCAGCTGTAGACATTTGTGGTAGCGGCAATACTGACACTGCACACGGCTTTCCTTTGTAATCTTGCACCGTCCTTGGCGCAGGCACACAAACTTCTGCTTCTCCTGTTTAGATGCTCGGATGAAGAATTTCTGGAAGAAAAAAATGAATACTTTCTTGTTACATTTAGTCAAGTTTTGACTAAATGTTTTAACATAGAGGGGGAATCGAGACGAGGGTTGTGGTGTGTGTGTGTGTGTGTGTGTGTGTGTGTGTCTGTGTCTGTGTGTCTGTGCGTGTGTGTGTGTAGAGCGATTCAGAGTAAACTACTAGACCGATCTTTATGAAATTTTACATGAGAGTTCCTGGGTATGACATCCCCAGACGTTTTTTTCATTTTTTGGATAAACGTCTTTGATGACGTCATATCCGGCTTTTTGTAAAAGTTGAGGCGGCACTGTCACACCCTCATTTTTCAATCAAATTGATTGAAAATTTGGTCAAGTAATCTTCGACGAAGGCCGGACTTTGGTATTGCATTTCAGCTTGGAGGCTTAAAAATTAATTAATGACTTTGGTCATTAAAAATCCGAAAATTGTAATTAAAATTATTTTTTTATAAAACGATCCAAAATTACGTTCATCTTATTCTTCATCATTTTCTAATTCCAAATACATATAAATATGTTATATTCGGATTAAAAACAAGCTCTGAAAATTAAAAATATAAAAATTATGATTAAAATAAAATTTCCGAAATCGATTTAAAAACAATTTCATCTTATTCCTTGTCGGTTCCCGATTCCAAAAACATATAGCTCTATATGATATGTTTGGATTAAAAACACGCTCAGAAAGTTAAAGCGAAGAGAGGTACAGAAAAGCGTGCTATGCAGCACAGCGCAACCGCTACCGCACTAAACAGGCTCGTCAATTTCACTGCCTTTTGCACGAGCGGCGGACTACGGTCATTGTGAAAAAATGCAGTGCGTTCAGTTTTATTCTGTGAGTTCCACAGCTTGACTAAATGTAGTAATTTTGCCTTATGCGACTTGTTCATATTTAACATGTAACAACTAACATTCAATCCCTATTCAAAACTTTTTCATGTGATATTTTGTGTCAAATGACTCAAAAGCATTTTTGTCTGGACAATGCATCATTAACCTGGACCAGACTGCCACTTCCACGCTTTAAAAGGCTGTCACTAACTTCCTGCCAGAAGTTTCCTCAAAACTGGGTCATTCTCTCTGGCCTCCACATTGTTAAAAATGACACACACCTCTAAATTCTAAAGTCCTTCATCCTTGTGTGTGTTGCACTTCTTTTTCACTGTCTTCTTACACAACGTTGGAAAATACCCACAACATATCTAACCAATTTACACCTTTCCCCAAATTCCCTTCACCGAGCTAATTTTGACCCGCAAACATTTTCACGTCCACTTTTTAACGAGTTGTTAACAGTAACACCCAAAAAACATACTACTTGGCGCTTGTTTACTTTTAGTCGATGTTTTGGTTGTACAGCCTTTATTAACTAAAACAATGGTAACAAGAGGCGAAGCCTTCAAGGCTCCCGTAAGAAATCGACAAACAGTAACACAAACTCAATCACTCCGTCACACACACACGCACACAGTAAGCATAGACACAGTGCAAGAGTGGGAGACGCTAGATCTAGATCTGTCTGTCTGTAGCCTACTTACGGAGACACGACTGCCACTGAGATCGACACTGCCCTTTCGACAGCGCTTCCTCGCGCAGACACTGAAAAACGCTGTGCAGATCAACCTGTAGGAAATCTCCTTTGGTATCTTCTTTATCTATTTTTTCTGGAGCCGCTACGAAACCGAACAATGTGAAATCGTCTTCCCCGAATCGGCGAATGCAGCTCGGTTAGAACTGAGAAGTGAATCTATACCACAATGCTTCACGCGATCTGACCCAACCTTGACCCCTGACCTGGTCTACATACCACTCACAACACAAACCAGTCACCTGTTTTTACCCCCCCCCCAAAAAAAAACTCACCACCACCCGTTTTCTTTGGATACACACTTTATCTACATACGTGCCGACGAAATGTTGATCATTGCTTCAATACTTTGAAGCTGTTGCTTGGATAATAACCCGGTAAAATTAATATTTCGGTGTTCAGCCAGTCTTTCTTACAAACAGACACACACATACACACACCCACACACGCGCATGCGTGCACGCACACACACACACAGGCTCACACACACACACACACACACACACACACACACACACACACACACACACACACAGTGACTCCCACAGATCTCATACATACATACAAAACTCATACACACATAGACAGACGGACACACACACCTTTACAAACAAACACACATACACACACAAACATACACACAAACTCATGCACACACACACACACACACACACACACACACACACACATACACATACACACACACCAGAGACATACATACACACACACACTCTCTCTCTCTCTCTGTCTCTCTTTCTTACACACACACACACACACACCACACACACACACACACACACACGCACGCACACATACACACACACACACACACATACACACACACACACACACACACACACACACGAGTACACATACACAAACAGTAACAATAACACATGTGCACAAAATGAACACACACACACACACACACACACACACACCCCGCGAGAGAGAAAGACTACAGGGAGGCATGACGTCATGATGCCTTAATTGACGTCAAACACTTTTGACCGTGACGTAATCTTCTTATGCGAGCTTTATCCATAGTCTTGGATAACCACACACAGATAGACTCGGAAATGTTAAAGTTTATATCACACACACACACACACACACACACACACGCACAGACAGACAAAGTTTAGCATCGCATAGGCTACACTTACGTGAGCCAAAAATCATAAGAGCATGAAAGAAGGAGTTTTTTTTCCTTGAAATTTTGTCATACTGAAGGAAAACAAGACAAGCACGTTGTTATCGACAAAATCATGGTGTCTCAAGAAACTTTACAAACATTCTTACCACTAGGCCAACCGTGCCGGTATCAGAATAGCTCTATAGATCCATTAACAGTAACAGTCAAGTTAAAAGTTTAATTTCTGATTGTTAGAGATGTTTTAAACTTATTTTGATGTAAGTTACGGTGTTCATTCTGTAAGGGCTAAAACACTTGAATAATAAATAACCAAACAAAAGTATCTGGAGTTACTGTAATTTCCGGAGATTCTAACACACACATTATACAGGCAAAATAACTCCTAAAACATGCACTCTGTTGTGTAATATTTGAAAGCAAAAACACCATGTAACTTACGTCACAATTTCATACACCCGAGTTTTGCTCTGCCGTAGCTAACAGCTGTTTGAGATAAAGATTTTTTCACGTTCAGTATCATTTGAAGAAATCTCTAAGCTTGTACAAGAGTCAAGTTTCATTTAATTTAAAGCACTTTTAATTTTGGGGACTCATGTTCTTATTTTTTGGCCCAGTACCACTACCACAACTGGGGAATTCACAGGCACAGGACACAACTACTCTGTTCTCATGAAGTCTACTCTCAATTCCACACAAAAAGCCACACAGTCATGCATACCTTACAGGCCTCACAGACAAAGGCACCGCAGTAAAACCCAGCGGCCATATCCTGGCACACCTGGCAGAGACCACTGTCAATGTGGGAGGCTACCTTGTGAACAAAGGTAGAGTGAGGCACCTGGTCTGGAGATGCCTCCCGCTTGTGCTGCTTGTCTGGTGCCGACTTTGAGCGCAGGGTTGCGCAACATGCTTTCCCTGACCCCTGTACCATCTTGCTTTTAGAGACGGCGCCAGAACTGCCAACTCCGTGTTCTGCACCAGCTTGGGTGAAGTCAGAATGAAGCGACGATTTTCTCGTCCTGCTGCGAACTTGCTCCCTGCCTGCCACATTTACAGTGGACGACACCTGCACCCTGGTTGTCCCTGCAATACCTGTACTACCCGCTTTTCCTGCAATGCTGCTGCTGTTGATGTTGATATCTTTAGGTGAACTGGAAAAGTCAAACTCCAAGCCTACAGGGACAAAATCGTGCCTGGTGTCCCATGGTGCAGACTTGTGCTGGAAGTGGACCGTGTCCGGAAAAGGCTGCTTCAGATCTTGACAACCAGCCGACAAATGCTTGTCTGAAATTTGCGGACCACTGAAGATCATATCCCCAGCATGCTCCAGCCCTGTGTTAGAGGAGTGAATATGAGATAGGTGGCTTTCAGTGCTCATGGGATTCACACTGGCCAGCAAGTCGAAGCATTTGGACGAACCTCTGCCACTTTGTGGGTCTGAGGGCTTCAAAATGCCCACATTCATGTCGGAAATCACCTTTTTCCAGTGTATCGGTGTCTCCTTTGGTGCGACTTGTTTTGAGCAAGAAGAACTTGGCAGTGATGTTGTTTTCGTTTTCTTCAGATTGATGCCAGCGTTGCTTCCGGCAAAGTCCGACTTATCTAGTGATTTAGAGTCATGGCACACTTCTTCCATTGAAATGACACCAGAACATGTAAAGTCTATGTGAGTCCTGGCCCTATACAGTTCACAAATGCTGTAACTGTGTGAAGCACTTTTTTTTTCTGTCCACTATATTTCCCTTAAACTTGTATGCAAATTATCAACAATACTGACACGTAGCAGAGAACCCTGTCCTCTTAAGAAAGACTTCAAAGATCATTATGTCGACTGTGTCAGCAATGTGACAGTCCTCTTCATTCTGTATAAAACCCTGTGTTGCAATAAATAATGATATTACAATTTACACACAAAATAACTGTTTCAAACTTTCCATTAGTCTTCCTTTGTTTGGATTATCAGAGTATGTTTGCGTGTGCTTATACCAAGTGATATTGTAAAGCGCATAGTGCTTTTAGTTATGCGCAATAGAAATCTCCTTAATAAATAAACAAATAAATTATATTTTTATCAGCACTGATACACTCAATTTTATACTCCAGGTTTTACATGACGCAAATAAGCAGCTGGTAGGGCTGGCAGTGTCTTTTGGCACGCAAATGTAGATGGTGTTGGTGATTTCAAATTCAATCAAGTTTTGAGTGCTGCATCGGGAACTAATCACTGATCAAAGAATGTCCAATCCTGCTGGAACTCATAAACGAAGAAGGCAACCGTTGTAAGTAAGCTCATCATCTGATCCTGCTGTAATGTGTCACCAGTCGCTGCTCCAGGCAGGAAGTATCCGGAGTAGGTCAGGATCCACCATCCGTATCAACTGAAACACAGCAAAATATTGATTAAATTTAGAATGTGATGGTCCTTAATCAAAATAGTGTGACAGGGAGATGCAGTAGTGCCCCTT
This sequence comes from Littorina saxatilis, assembly GCF_037325665.1. Classification (NCBI taxonomy): domain Eukaryota; kingdom Metazoa; phylum Mollusca; class Gastropoda; order Littorinimorpha; family Littorinidae; genus Littorina; species Littorina saxatilis. The sequence goes on along the minus strand of NC_090261.1, from coordinate 13,509,348 downwards.
TCACAGTAGCTGCTCTGCACTGACCGAGTTATCTGCCGACCAAGAGCGTGAGCTATAAATAGTAGCTCTACATTTCTCATATGTCCGTAGACTGCACACCCAGCAAATGCAGCAAGGATTTCCAAATCTCAAAATTGTAACTCGCCAGCCAGGCGAGTAACTTCAAGGAAGTCACTAGCCTGTCAGAAATGGCCCAGTACACACCACACAAAACATTATTATGAGTCAGATTTCTTTACACAATTAAAATAGCTGTAATACGACAAGAGCCTTGTTTTCGTTTCTCTAGAACATGGCGTAGATTTTGCAGAAGACAGAATTCGTGCATCTGCCCTGTTTATATGGCTTTAAAACTCGAAAATACAGCCAACAGTTTTGCGTTTGACCAGAATTTGAACTGGCCAGCCGGGCGAGCTGCCAGGCGGATTCTACTAGCCCAGCGGATTTTTTTACTAGCCCCTGGCGATCGGGCGGACGATTTGGCCATCCCTGTGCAGGAAGCTGTTAGTGATAGCGTCCGGCTGCTGTGGTCTCCTGGTATGCTCTTACCAACCTTGGACTTCACACAGCAGTTTTGATACAGCCATGATTCAGCCCAATGTCCTCCTGTTAGACTAGCTTTGCCTCCAAAGGTGATTCCAGTGTTGATTAGTATACTTGGTGACTAGCATCAGGGAGATATAATCAGCAATTAACGTAGCTATTCTGATAAGACACGTGGGAGAATTCGGGGGCTGATATTGGATGGTCTCACACATCCCTCTTCCGATCATCAAAGGATAACGCTACGGAAGTTAGTAAGTTTTTGCCGATACAAAGACGCATGGTTCCGGTTTCTTTGATGTAAATAAAGTACATGCATATCTTGCCAGGTTTGTTTCTGTGAATGGTTAACAGACGATGCCATTTCTATTGACCTATCTCTGATTCTAGCAGACGGTCTTTCCAATGTTTAGCACATAATCAGCAAACTCTCCTGTCCCCATGGAACGTCCATTGTATAGTGCAATGTTGAAATGAAGTTACCGGTCTGAAACATTTAGTCGTTGACTTTCTTCTGAGACAATCCTTGTTCTCTTATCATCTACAGATTTACCGCAGTGTTTATCACACGAATCCCCAACAGAAGTCAGACTTTCGAACATAGAATATACGTAAGCAAGCATGATACGTGACGTCATATGAATCATGGCATATTGACGTAATGCCAAACATCCGGTTATCTCGAGTCTTCTCCGTTTACATGTCCGTGGGTTTTTCAATGTTCGGTGATTTCCGTGGTTACATGCGCAAAGGGATATGCGCACTAAAACCGTCGTCTGCAATCAATGACATAGACCATTCTGGTAGTTGTTGATGACAAAAACATGATTTTAACACAGAATATAATGTCAGAATAGCAATATAAGGCCAAAAAAAAAAAAATGCTTTGGTTACGGTTTCATGGCCAAAAAAAATAGGGTAGGTAGGTCGATTTAACTTTTTTTTTTTTTTTTTTTTTTTTTTTTTTTGGTTGGTCCCTCTTGAAATGATAAAAATATTTGTGTATGCAGGATATTCGAGGTATTTTCATATTGGTGTATTTGGAACCACAGATATTAATTACTTTTTCATGTTAAGAAAAGAAAACTGGACATACCCTTTAAACTGTATAGTGCCACTAGTGAACACTTGAACGCAGTCTGGACTGATTCGAAAGAGTCTTCGGGCTCGGCACTTATTTTCGTCGACCCAACACATTTTATCCCGAACAGTTTGCCGTCCAAAGTTGGATGAAAATCATGAAAAATGTCCACCAAGGTTGCACTCTTCGAGTACCGACTTATCAGTCGTGTTTGTTCGATATGAACGCACTTTCCGAATACACGATTGCAAATGCAGACGACATCTTTTTACGTTCGCGCAACGAACGAACGCACGAGACTGACTTCCCTTGGATATGGGAGTTGTAAAAAGCGGAGTGGTGTCCCTTGTCGGGCTTGTTGTTGTCTGCTCGCCGGCGATCGATGTTTTCTCTGTGCCGTGGTGTTGTCGTTTTCGGTGGGTTTTTGTGTGTGTGTGTGGGTTTTTTGTGTGTATACATGTGTTTGGTTCATTTTATTTTTAGCTTTAGGACCAAAAAAAAAGTTTAGGGTCGGCCCAAAAAGTTAGGGTCGGTCGGGAAACCGTAACCAAAGCATTTTTTTTTTTTGGCCTAAACGCTATTGTGCTTTTAGCGTAGCAATAGGGTCCGATATCTAGACTCGAACAAGTATAATGCGACTCGTCTTTGACTCGTTGGCATTATACTTGTCTCGCCTAAATATCGGACCCTTTTTACATTTAATCAAATTTTGACTAAATGTTTTAACATAGAGGGGGAATCGAGACGAGGGTCGTGGTGTATGTGTGTGCGTGTGTGTGCGTGTGTGTCTGTGCGTGTGTGTGTGTGTAGAGCGATTCAGACCAAACTACTGGACCGATCTTTATGAAATTTGACATGAGAGTTCCTGGGAATGATATCCCCGGACGTTTTTTTTCTTTTTTTCTATAAATACCTTTGATGACGTCATATCCAGCTTTTCGTGAAAGTTGAGGCGGCACTGTCACACCCTCATTTTTCAATAAAATTGATTGAAATTTTGGCCAAGCAATCTTCGATGAAGGCCGGACTTCGGTATTGCATTTCAGCTTGGTGGCTTAAAAATTAATTAATGACTTTGGTCATTAAAAATCTGAAAATTGTAAAAAAATAATGTTTTTATAAAACGATCCAAATTTACGTTCATCTTATTCTTCATCATTTTCTGATTCCAAAACCATATAAATATGCTATATTTGGATTAAAAACAAGCTCTGAAAATTAAAAATATAAAAATTATGATCAAAATTAAATTTTCGAAATCAATTTAAAAACACTTTCATCTTATTCCTTGTCGGTTCCTGATTCCAAAAAATATAGATATGATATGTTTGGATTAAAAACACGCTCAGAAAGTTAAAACGAAGAGAGGTACAGAAAAGCGTGCTATCCTTCTCAGCGCAACTACTACCCCGCTCTTCTTGTCAATTTCACTGCCTTTGCCACGAGCGGTGGACTGACGATGCTACGAGTATACGGTCTTGCTGAAAAATTGCATTGCGTTCAGTTTCATTCTGTGAGTTCGACAGCTTGACTAAATGTTGTATTTTCGCCTTACGCGACTTGTTATTTATTCATATGGGAGATTTATATAGCGCTTGATGTTCTCTAAGCACTTTACATATTAATTTCTGCCGTGTGAGATGGAATGTTTTACACAATATATCACGCATTCACATCGGCCAGTAAATCTCAAGCCATTACGGCGAATATTTACTTTTCACGGCCTATTATTCCAAGTCACACGGGTATTTGGTGGACATTTTTTTTATCTATGCCTATACAATTTTGCCAGGAAAGACCCTTTTGTCAATCGTGGGATCTTTAACGTGCACACCCCAATGTACACGAAGGGACCTCATTTTTTCGTCTCATCCGAAAGACTAGCACTTGAACCCACCACCTGGGTTAGGAAAGGGGGAAGAAAATTGCTTACGCCCCGACCCAGGGTCGAACTCGCAACGTCTCACTTCCGAGGCAAGTGCACTTACCACTCGGCCACCCTTTCCCTATTGCTACGCTGAAAACACAATAGCTGTTACGAGGTATGATTAAAAAAAAAAAATGTGATTTTCGCAGAGACCGTTCGGCGTATCTGGCCCAAATTGCAGCAGTCATTAGAACTACTTTCCTCCGACATCGATGCAGATTCACAAGTGTCTAAGCCAACCAGAAGAGGCCTTGAGTTGGCCTTATTTGGGGTTGCTTTTCAGCTCTGATTTGACGTCTTTTTTGTAGGTCCTGGGTGCAGTGAAACTTGTTGGCAAAAAGTCTGATGTTCAAAGAGGGTATGTTCAGTAATCTCAAGGGGTGTAAATGTAATCAGGTCTGAAGAATGTGTGAGGCAAAAATGGGATCATTTGGTCTTTTAGGAATGGAGTTACGGCCCTTCTTTCGTGGAGACTGACATTTTCATGAAGGAGAAGGGCAGTCTGGGTTTCGCAGTTTGGTCGCTGACTGCCAAACTCGTGAATAAGTTGTGGTAAAACGGTTTCTGCATAGAATGTGACAATGACAGTGCTGTCAGTAGACAGAATATCGACAGCAACGGGACCTTCGTGGTAAAAAAATACAGTGAATAGGCCTGTTTCTGCTTTGAAATCCTCGCTTACAAATTTGATGCATCTCGTCATTTTGGTCTAGACACGGTTTGTTTCTGTGTTTTTTGGCACTAAAGTAGAAGGAAAACAAAGTCTCATAATCAGTGATTACAGTAATAACAAATTTGGGTCTACTGGGTTCACAACGGTTGAGCAGATCACGTGCGATAGGACCCTGATGCTCCTTTCGTTCCCCTGTCAGCTAATGAGGCACCCATTTTGCGGCCAGCTTTTGAAGCGGAAGATCATTGAGTAGAACTCTATGGATTGTTCCATTAAAAGTTGAAGTTTTGCTCTTTATATCCACATGTACACTTTTTAATCTTAGTTCTTAAATTTTGACACAGCAGCTACATTATTCTCGTTTAAAGCGCTCTTCGGAAGTCTTTTAGGCTTGTCAGAGTTATTCCCCTTTTCCCCAGTTTCAATTTCCCTTTTCATTTGTCAGTTTGTCGAATATGGAAAAGCTTTGATTCATGTAACATTCTTCAGCTTTGTAAACATTTTGTTGTACCATTACCCAGCTACACTCTTCAAAGAAGTGAAGATTTTCATGGTGCTTGACAAAAGACCCCGTTTTGAAGCACAACCCAAAAGTGACGTATTTTAAAACCTCGTCATTTATGACGTAGTAACCAAATGACGTTGTCTGTTGGAGGTATACCAGTTAAATTTTTGTCCTTTCACATGATATATTACTTTTTATGATCAGTGGCCTGAGACTTGTATAATCGGGGTTTGATCATTTTGTTTGGATCATACCTCGTAAAACTCGTAATACTGTAATTCTTCCATTTGAGCTTCTTTAACAGTCATTGTTGATGCTTTGCAGTATTTTAAGTCCAAAAATCATTTGTAGCCACAACAGTTATTCAAAACAATGCATGAACATCCAATTAAAGAAGGCATTTCAATCTGAAAGTGTCAAGTGACTGAATTAGTGAATAGGACAATTAACAAAACAAAGAGAGGAGGCGGAATGTTAACATCTTCAGATGAAAACGGTTTGCCTATCTATCCTTGTTTATACATGCACAACAACATGGAACAGTCACCACCACTGTTTACATCCTGCAAATATCCCACTATGGTCGGCTTTAATTCACCAAGACTGAGAATCAGTGTAACTGAAGGGGGTTTGCCATCTCACTGAGCCTGAACATGTGAAGATCTGGATCTGGATCTGGATTTGTTACGTTGCAGGGACCACTGTTGGTCATCTTCGCAACGGATGCGGGAGAGCGCATGATAATAATTTAGAGTACAATAAAAGTCCTGACTTTGGTGGGACGAGTCATACAGGCTGTTGCTTCAATGTCTTTCCCACTCTTTGCAACTTGTTAAAATGATAAAAACTACTGGGCTCTGTAGGCGATCAGTGTTGGGGCAGCCCTGATGACGGCAGTCTCAGCGCTGAGGATGCTGCGCTGGCTGGCTGGGCTGGTCGTGCTGGAAGGTCTGCGTCACTCAGCTGATTCCACTCTGCGACTGTCCGTACGAAGGAGTTCTTGTACTGGTCTGTCTTGCAGGTGGGGATGCGGAAGCCTCGTGTGTTGTTATGGTATCAAAGTTTAAACACAGGCTTGTGACTGTCATGCTCTGCAAATGATTACAGCTGCTGCTGCTGGCACTCAAGCGTCGGAAAAGCGTCAGATTTAGGAGTAATCTAATCATTCCAGCCTCACAAAACGTGCCTCTCCTACTACGATGTAGGCTACAGGTGTGATTCACTGTTACACCTGATCCCACAGATGGGTCTCAAAATCGACGAAAACATTGACACATGCACATTGAACAGACTGGACGCATTACTCGTGACTATTCGATCTATAACATACGGTCGTGATGTTCTTCTTACCTCGCTTTCATACTGCGGTTATAAAACATGTCTCCTACTCCTACTCCTAGATCCTGTGTCGAGCGACAGCAACGCACTTTCTTGTGCAACGGCCTTGACCCACTAACTAACACGGTTACCTCCCTTCGTCCTATTAGGCGGTGTCGGGCACTCGTTGAGCCCCCCTTTCGTGAAAAATGCGGTCTTAGGAAACTGTTTCCAGCAAACGATCTTATGGAAGACTTGTTGAATGACCGAAAAACCCGTGTAAATGATGTATTACCAAGAGCAGGTGTAAATTTAATCTATAAGTTGCCATGTTTGATTTGTTATATTCGCAGACCCGTTCAGAGGTTCCTTCCTTACTTGACACCGTCTATAACGTGGTTCCAATGTCATACCAAGGCTCCAAGTTCCAACACCGAGACCCTATTATTGTTGTGTATATATATACCTATATACTAACATACCGTTCAATTTTGCCTTCAGTGACAATCACTGACTGCTCTATTACTGGCACTGAATCCGACCGTCAGTGCCGCCGCTCAAGTCAAGTTACCGTGAGACGGGCCACTGATTAGTGTGCGCCGCTTTCAGTGTTGCAGTGTAAGTATTAGAACGGTCAGCCTGGCAGTATGTCTATTTCTGACTCCTTTGGCCTTCAAGCATTTCCGTCTGTCTAATCCGACATCGCATATGACATACTAGAGGAATACCCGGCTTCGCCGGGGTGAATCGCGAGACAGAGACAGACAGCGTGGCGGTTCACCACAATCACCTTTGAAGGCGAAGTCCTGTCAAACGGGATTGAGAATTTTAGAGCTTATTTCTTAGCCCTATATTATCTGCTGTGGCTTCTCAAATGCCAGAACATATAGACAGACAAAAGCCGCTAGACCACATCACAAACAGAACTCTACAATACACAGGTTTTTGCCCACACACACACACACACACACACCGTGCAAACACACACACACACGGCACCGCAGAGAAGCCGTATCAGGGCCGGACCCAGGGGGGGGGGGGGGGGGGGGGGGGTTCCAGGGGTTCCGGAACCCCACCCCTGGAAAAAGCATGTACCTTGCTTTGACTTTTACTAGTTTTAGCACCAAAACAATGCTGCTCTTAACCCTCAAAACAAGGCCCAGAATGCACCAGATTGCACAGATTTAGCAGGCGCGCGCTTGTGGCTTCGCCACTTCGCTGATTTGCCCCCCCAAAAAAGGAGGAACCCCCCCCTTACAACTCATTTGGTCCGGCCCTGCGTATATATATATGCATATCTGTATCTATAAATATATAGAGATAGGTGAGAGTGTATTTTTCGCGTGGCTATAAATTGATTCGACCTTTTCACTGTAGTGACAGTAAGAACACTTGAACTTACGGGTGCAAGGGAAGCGTTGTGGACAGCGCAGTGGACAGCGCAGTGACATTCTAAAAATAGTAATAGTAACTTACAAACGGGAAAGCCACACGAAGGAAGGGAGATAAACGCCAAACACTGGAGAAGATAAGGAAGAGTTACTTATAATGGTGAAATGAACACAAAAACCAAAATCAGTTCAGCGCTGCGCGCTGAGAGCACGTGTTGGAGTCTCATCGATGATATTGTGTCCGGGGTGTAGCTGAATACGGTGTCCAAATTTGAAAAAGATCCAGCGAGAACTTTGGCGTTGTGATGTGGTGTAGCGGCTTTGGTGTGTCGGTATGGGGGCCCGGGTAGCTGAGGTGGAACCAAAATCGGTTCAGCGCTGCGCGCTGAGAGCACGTGTTGAAATATCTCATCGATGAGGTTGTGTCCGGGGTCTCTCTGAATAAGCCCACCAAATTTGAAGCAGATCCATCGAGAACTTTGGCCGTGCATCGCGAAGACACAGATACACAGACACACACACAGATACACAGACACACACACAGATACACAGACAGACACAAGTCGTATATATATATAGATGTTGCTTAATGAGTCCCGGTGTTTTTTTGCAAATCAACCCCCCCCACCTGATTCGTAAGTTCAGCCGTCGTAACTGACGATAGCCGAGCCACTCCGTCCCTAATTACTATTTGACTCAACTGACTGACTTGCTGCTGTAACTGAGGGTGCAGGTGGGGACTGCAATTTCTATTACCCCCCCCCCCCCCCCTCTGAAGGAGTAAACAATACCACCGCGATTTTTTTAACCGTGACTGACTTAAAATTAAATTAAACTCTAATCAAAGTAATGAGGTCTAACTGACCGTGCTGAATCATTATTAATGACGAAGTCAGTCACAGTTACTTCTGCAAAACCCTACTGAGCGGCTTTACCGCTAACTGCAACGAAAACTGACACTGAATTGTTGCTTGAAATTAGTCATACTTTATTAGCGATTCCTAAACGGCCCACTGAACGACTGACGTCACAGCCGCTTCGGCCTTTTCCGGAGGAACACCGCGTGCCACTTCGATCGCGTTGCACTTGCCGCAGTCATTCGGCGATGCCACCTTGATTATCAGTTAATAAAGTTATTATTCAGGCAATATGAAAGAAAGTAGATTTTTCTTTTGTTACACTTACACATAGTTCTATGAAGATCAATTTCAGACTCGGCAAAAGAATGGTTGTATCATGAGCGACTCAGTGTCAAGTTGTACTAATGTTTACGCTTTGTGCTTGTTATTGGCTAATACGGTGAGCCCACGCCGTTTAGTTTGCAGACCGTGCACATGTGAGCTTTGTGTAATCGCGTTTTCATCATAACATACCACCGTGCTAAACCGCTTTGGGGGAAATGGTTTAAAAAAAATTAAAAAAATAAATAAAAAAATAAACGGAATGCATCAAGGTTAAAAAGATTGAAGGGTGGAGTTAAGGACACAAAATAGATGACAAAAATAAAGCAAAAAAACCCAAAAAAAACTCTAACCAGGAAGGGAGTCGAACCCGAGTCAGCTGACCTTCAAGCTGGAGCACAAACCACTAGGCTACGACAGCAACTGATAGATAGGGCTACAAAAGTGAAGGCATTTCAGGGTTACTCCGTCGTATGTGGCGTTTCTCGCGCATGAAGGTTCTGTTACCAACTCTACGGCTAAGAAAGGTTGCATTTGAAGTTAAATGTCCACTAAAATATCAAAGGGAACACCATTTCTGAACAACACAACGGTTTGTGCTCGCCTCTCGCAGTCGTTCACACACCGGTGACACTGTGACGGTTCCCCTACGCTTTGTGTTCGGTGCCCTGACCCTTTGTGTTCGGTTCCCACTCGGTTCCCACACGCCAAAATTCGCGGACAAAACATCCATTTATGGTAGTATTACGCAATGTTGCTCTCTGAGAATGGTCTTGTTAGATCTGTGAGTGTTTACACTACATGCCTAGGTGCTGTTGGATTGAAGGTTTTTGATATTTTAGCCGTTATTAGGTAGAATGCCTTCCACTTTACTGCAAAACTGCATAATTCGTAGCATCGGCAAGAAATCTCCTACCAAAAAATGCCTGCTTGGAACTGTCGTTGGTCCAGCAAAAAGTTCAACATGTCTGTAGCAGACAGCCCAAGTTTCAAGATTGTAGGGCCATCCAAACAGCCGTAATAATAAAAACAACAAAAGTAGTCAGTGAAATTGGCTGTGTTCGGTCCCCACACACTTTTGTGACGTAGGCGTGACGGTTCCCATAATTCATTGTGTCGGTCCCCACTTTCTGTGTCGGACCCCACTTTCGACCTAATTTCTCTGTGACGGACCCCACAACCAGCCTATTTTGTGTCGGTCCCCACACCTTCTTGGATTTATGACTTGCCGGTTACTTGTATCATTGTATTCATTGAATCTAATTGTCTCGGAGTTATTTTTCAGCAAAAACCGGCAAGGCAGCACCTTTTGTGATACCAAGTAAGTCAGATGACATCAGTATGTGTGTGTGTGTGTGTGTGTGTGTGTGTGTGTGTGTGTGTGTGTGTGTGTGTGTGTGAGAGAGAGAGAGAGAGAGAGAGAGAGAGAGAGAGAGAGAGAGAGAGAGAGATTGACACCTTTCCAGATCACTCCGGTTATGCGACACTACCGCGAGCGTCACTACCGCGTGTCACACTACGGCGAGTACGACACTACCGCGTGTAACTCTACCGCGTGTCACACTACCGCGAGTACGACACTACCGCGAGTATAACACTGCCGCGTGTCACACTACCGCGCGTACCACAACCGCGAGTACCATAACCGTAGAGAGAACGCATGCAAACTTACTTCTTGTGAGTTTGTGTTCTAACGGCTTTGATTGGAAGCAACCCATTCTATATGTATTCTGATAGTGTGTTCTGATCGTTTTGAGTTCTTGGTTAGCATGACAAACATTGAATTAGTGTTCAGAGAACAGACCAGGCCTTTTTGTTTTATATTTCAAGGAAACATTTCAACCTTTGCCTTCAGCCATGGAAGTCATAAAATGACACGCGGTAATGTTATACTCGCAGTAGTGTGACACGCGGTAGTGTTATACTCGCGGTAGTGTCGTACTCGCGGTAGTGTCGTACTCGCGGTAAGTTCTGTTTCCGTACCCGCGACAGCGGCAGCGACAAAAGAAAACGCGCGCAAACGCGTGACGTGTTTCCGTACTTGCGTTTTAAACATGCGGTAAAATCTGTAAACTCCCGCGTTGCCGCGCGACAACGCGAAAAAATCGCTCCAGGACCCTTTCAAAAAAATCGCGTCGCTTGCCGCTTGTCGCGCCGCTAACGCGTCGCGCGTGTGGAAACACTCCTGGTCATTTTCTATGTGCTTGATTTTCGTCGCACCGCTGGAAAAACGCTATCGCGGGTACGGAAACACAACTTTAGTGTGAGACGCGGTAGTGGTACTCGCGGTAGTGACGCTCGCGGTAGTGACCAGCACCCGATCACTCCACATAAACGCTGGTTCTGGTTGCATTGTGCCGCTGACATACAGCTAATAGGATTTTTACACCCCCGGTATAGGGGTGTGTATAGGTTTCACTCGATGTGTTTGTGTTCGCAAGTAGATCTCAAGAATGAACGGACCGATCGTCACCAAACTTGGTGAACAGGTTCTATACATTCCTGAGACGGTCCTTACAAAAATTGGGACCAGTCAAACACACGGTTAGGGAGTTATTGGTGGATTAAAATTATACAAGGCCTGGTATAGACGGACACCCCCGTTGGTCAAAGGGAAATAACCATTCTCACTGCCACCAACTGAGAAGGTTATTTCCCTTTGACGGGGGTGTAGTTCCTATCGGAGGAATTTCTTGTTTTAATCCTTTTGTGGTATTGCTGATGATGCTGAACATGTATTTTACTAGTTTACCACTATGTATCTTTGACCCTGATAGCCTACGAAAACGGAGCAATCATGGCCCAACATTGGCCCAATGCTGAATTTATTGGCGCGGTGTTGAGCCTTAGTCGGGCCGTTGTCGTAGGCTGTCAGGGTTTATGTAGCCTTGTTCCATTGTATTCTGACTGTCATAAAGTAATTAATTTTAAGAGAAAGCAGTCATGAACACAAGGAGCTGGGAAAAGTTGCCTCTTACAACAAGCGTGGATAAAGACACATACTTGACACAGGCAAGTACTCTTTTTTTTTTTCAATCACCACTAGAAGTCCCTGGGCAGCATTTTGCTCTGAAAACTGAATCTCACATACGACAGGTGGATCTTTTATTTTAAAAATGTGCCAAATTGCATATCTCCAAGGCCGTAAGACTAAGAGTAGATATTGGGAAGGCCAGTTCAAGAAGGTGTGGGTGGATCAACACATAATTTGCTAGTATACTGGGAACCGTCCCAGAGATAAATAATGTTATATATTATTTGTGGCATAAACTAATAAAGTTAGTCTCTCTCTCTCTCTCTCTCTCTCTCTCTCTCTCTCTCTCTCTCTCTCTCTCTCTCTCTCTCTCTCTCTCTCTCTCTCTCTCTCACACACATACACACACATACTGATGTCATCTGACTTACTTGGTATCACAAAAGGTGCTGCCTTGCTGGTTGTTGCTGAAAAATAACTCCGAGACAATTAGATTCAATGAATACAATGATACAAGTAACCGGCAAGTCATAAATCCAAGAAGGTGTGGGGACCGACACAAAATAGGCTGGTTGTGGGGTCCGTCACAGAGAAATTAGGTCGAAAGTGGGGTCCGACACAGAAAGTGGGGACCGACACAATGAATTATGGGAACCGTCACGCCTACGTCACAAAAGTGTGTGGGGACCGAACACAGCCAATTTCACCGACTACTTTTGTTGTTTTTATTATTACGGCTGTTTGGATGGCCCTACAATCTTGAAACTTGGGCTGTCTGCTACAGACATGTTGAACTTTTTGCTGGACCAACGACAGTTCCAAGCAGGCATTTTTTGGTAGGAGATTTCTTGCCGATGCTACGAATTATGCAGTTTTGCAGTAAAGTGGAAGGCATTCTACCTAATAACGGCTAAAATATCAAAAACCTTCAATACAACAGTACCTAGGCATGTAGTGTAAACACTCACAGATCTAACAAGACCATTCTCAGAGAGCAACATTGCGTAATACTACCATAAATGGATGTTTTGTCCGCGAATTTTGGCGTGTGGGAACCGAGTGGGAACCGAACACAAAGGGTCAGGGCACCGAACACAAAGCGTAGGGGAACCGTCACAGTGTCACCGGTGTGGTTCAGGTGAAACCAAATCGGCTTGCCTGATACAGCAGATATTTCAACACTTCCACGTCATACTGAAACACTGAGCTACAGTTTAGTAACGTGATATGTTTTCAATTGTTCGTTCACTTATATTGCTTTCAGATTTAACACACCAAGATGAATCAGTGAAACAGTGGCACGGTTTTCGTTGCGAAAATGTGCAATGGCAGTGCTACGCGACCGAAGTGTGTAAGTTATGTACACGCGGTGTTCCTCCGGAAAAGACCGAAGCGACATGTGACGTCAGTCGTTCAGTGGGGCGTTTAGGAATCGCAAATTTCCCGGGCGACGGTTTGGGTGGCACTTACTTTTCGTTCGTGCACCTCACCCCAGGAGTCCGCCAGTTTTAGTCACATTTATAGTAGGCACTCGACTCAACTTGACACCGGGCGTCGCCGGACAAGTCAGGCATGCATTACGGTAGGCCTACATGTAATACTCATTCTCAATACCAGAAGCCTATCATAATAGAAGCAGCTAAGCAGCTTAGAACTGTACCCACGGAATACGCGCGATATAAGCCGCCTCATATTGATTGATTGATATTACCAGCAGTCGACACGCGATGATACATATGCCCTTTGACCTTTCCTTGAGAATATCCATCACTAAAAATAGAATACGGGATCATTGTGGGAAAGCTGTTCAATGGCACTCATGCACTATATTCGATTTTCAATACACGACTCAAACCCAATAAACATGCCAGAACTGGGCCACTGCTGGCTTTTTGCTGGCAAGTTTGGTAAAGCTGGCCATAAAAAAACCAACACTGGGCCAATTATGGTTTGCCAACAAAGGCCCAGTTATGGCTTGCCATCACTGGCCCATCTCTGGCATTCCAGTAATATTGTCGGCCAGTAAAATGCCTTAATTGGCCCACTGTTGGCACGCCATTGGTGGCCCAGTGCTTGTTTGCCAGCATTGGGCCATAGGTGGCGATTTGCTGGCAATTATAGGTGGGTTTTTGCTGGCACGCCAGCAGTGGGCCAATGCTGGATAATTGCTGGCAAGAAGATCTGCCGACAGCACAGCGGTATGACTTTCTCACTTGGAGTGACGTAATGTACAAACAAATGTCGAAATATCTTGACGTCACTCGTGATGATGACGCATTGTCAACTAAATCCGGCCCGCGGTGGTTCTGCAGATGTCCGGTTATTTGTTTTGCATTCAACTTCAAGGAATTTCCAAAGCACCTTCTTCGATTTCAGTACGCGTCCGATCTCCTCCGGCTAGAAGCAAGCGTGGTGAGTTTCACAAACAGTTGTGTGAGCAGGTCGTCGCAACGGCGTTAGATCTAGTATCTTCTTGTTCTTTTCCTCCGTTGTCGGTCTTTTTTTCAACTTTCTTCTGCTGGACGTTTGAGTCAGTTCGCAAAATATAATAGACTTTAAGAAGTCGTCCTCTCTGTAAGAAAGAATCTGCGCGCGCACGCGCGTGTGTGTGTGTGTGTGTGTGTGTGTGTGTGTGCGCCCGCGCGCGCGGTTGTGTGTGTGTGTGTGTGTGTGTGTGCGCCCGCGCGCGCGGTTGTGTGTGTGTGTGTGTGTGTGTGTGTGTGTGTGTGTGTGTGTGTGTGTGTGTGTGTGTGTGTGTGTGCCTTTTTCCTTTCTTTGTGTGATTGAGTTTGTTTTGTCTCTGTCAAAAGAAAAGCACCATAGGCATTACCATAAGCTTACTTGTAACCAAACAAATTGCATCTTGTGAATGTTGACATTGAGTATGTGTCTATTCACTCCAGGACAAAGATTTGTGCAAGTGTCTGACTGCCCAACTGGATAAGATGCAGCTCGCCTGGGTCTCAGTTCCTGAGAGAAACGCAAGAGAGCTGTCCGAGACAACGTAAGCTTCGCAGGTTAGATCAAAATACATATTCCTGTTGACCCCTTACTTCTGCTTGGCATTTTAGTCAGTTCAGAAAATATGATAGATTACAAGAAGTCGTCCTCTCTGTGAGAATGCCTCTGTGTGTGTATGTGTGTGTGTGTGTGTGTGTGTGTGTGTGTGTGTGCGCGTGTGTGTGTGCGCGTGTGTGTGTGTGAGCGCGCGCGCGTGCGTGCGTGCGTGTGCTGTTTGCTTGCATGCCTGCGTGTATGCTTGCGTTTGTTTGGTTGTTTGGTTGTGTGTGTGTGTGTGTGTGTGTGTGTGTGTGTGTGTGTGTGTGTGTGTGTGTGTGTGTGTGTGTGTGTGTGTGTGTGTGTGTGTGTGTGATATGGAATAATGAATTAAAACCAACAAAACTCGTTTGCTTTCATGTTTCAAGAGGTGAACGGCAGGAGGACTTGAGAGTTTCAATGGCTTACCGTAGGCTACGACGTCAGGACAAAGAAAAGAAGCGTTATCTCAACGTTGCGGATGCGAACAGAGAAATGACAGAATCAAGACAATCCTACGGAGGTTTACTGGGAAGTGAACAAGAAACATTCCTGCCTTTGGTCATCATGTCTCGAGTGTGAAATTTAGAACGCTGTACAAATAAAATAAAACAGTGAGCAACTGAAAACAAAGCCTACGTTTCTGTAATGTTTCGGTAATGAGTCGTTGCTGTTTGGAAGCTTTACATTTGTTTTGTTTTTAATATATATTACTGTATTGTTGTTGTGCCCGCTATAACTGCGTTGATGACGATATTCTGTCAAAACCACTGCCTTTACTTGCCAGATAAGTTACACGACAAATGTGATTAGCATTTCAATTGCATTTTACTGATGAATTTGATAATTACGCATATGCATATTGCTAATGTACAGCTTGACAGCATTGCCCTTTGCTTTATTTGCGCACGTCTTGCCGCCAGCATGGGTTGAAAAGTCCATTGATGTGCTGTGTTTTGTTATTGTTATTACATTCACAGTAAAAAATGACAAAACAAAGCATATTTATAGACTTCTAACAACCATATATGGGCTAACAAGACTGTGCAGATCGAGTACATGAATAGAGCCGTCATTCTATCCGAATCAGTGGTATTGGTATATTTCCTGCAACTTATTGGCATTGTGTTGGCAATGGTAAAGACAGAAATATGGCATTTTGCCGGGCCAGTTGTGGCCCGGTAATTTCAGCAGGTAAAGGGCCATTAACGGAAAATATATGGAAAAAAGTTTTTTTTTTATATGGAACTAAAAACCTGCAAAATGCTGGCAAAATGCTGGCGAAATGCTGGCGAAATGCTGGGTTTTTGATGGCAAGCCATCAATAAGCCATCAAATAAATGATGGGTTTTTGCTGGCAAAATTCTGGCAAAATGATGGCAAAATGATGGCAAGCCATCAAAAAGCCATCAAATAAATGATGGGTTTTTGCTGGCAAAATTCTGGCAAAATGATGGCAAGCCATCAAAAAGCCATCAAATAAATGATGGGTTTTTGCTGGCAAATTGCTGGCAAATTGCTGGAAAAATGATGGCAAGCCATCAAAAAGCCAGCAAATAAATGATGGGTTTTTGCTGGCAAAGTGCTGGCTTGCCAGTGATGGCCCATCAATTTGCCAATGTGCATACGGGTAATATGCCAGCATTGGGCCATAGGTGGGCCTTTGATGGCAGTAGTTCTGGCAACTGGCATTGCCATCAAAACGCCAGCAGTGGCCCAGTTCTGGCATGTTTATTGGGAAATCTTTGGGATAAATCAAAATGGAAAAAATAACAAGTATATAGAGTTAAGAAAACAAGAAAAAGCTGAAAACCGTTTGGAATGAAGCAAATGAATAAAATACAAGAATTACGAGTTCAGACAAAAATAAAAATAAATTTGCCTTCGAAGCGAATCGAACCCGGGACCACAAAAGTAAAGACTAGCGCACCGTCAATCGGGGACTCTACCGACTGAGTTATTTTGTCGCACTGTAGTCGAGGGAGAGATTTTCTGAGTCTTTAACCTCCCTGTTGTCACTCAGCATTGTATTTTTAAATTCTCATCCACACTTTCAGCACTTCCCCCACCCGCCCTCCCCATCTCAGATGTAATTTGTAAATGACGTTTTCAGCCTTCAATCCACTATTTAACATAGTAAGTCAAGTTTTTCAAACCTTATTAATAATTGCTTTGATGTTTTGCTGATGTTCAGTTCATAATTTAATAAAGATCTCATGGTTCAAAATTTCATATTGTTTTTTTTCAAAAACGTGCGTGTGTTCCATTTCAAACTAACCTCACTGATGTGAACTCCATTATTACTGTCACATCTGTTTTACAAATTACACCCATAATCCAAACCAACGCGCAAACACACACACACACACACACACATATGTACTCGTTACCATTAGCCAACGCTCGTCACAACACTGTCAGTCTCAAGTAAATCATAACTAATTTTCTTCACACCATCATAGACACAATGTTGCTTCACGTGTTCTTTGTACAATCGTTGGTTTTCACAATAGATATTGCATTACTGTAATTGTCTTCTTTTTCTTTAACAATATCTTTCCAAAAACAAAACTCAAAGACCACACAAGCTATTGCAACCTACTCCTATCTCTCGTCTCTCTTCCTGGGTACAATGGTACCTAAGACTTACATTCAAATGCTTACATTTCCATGCTACCCACATTGTCAAAATACCAATAATTATCAAAAACAAATGTTAACTACTACCTAACTTCATTTCAGACCCACACCCATTATTCAGTATACACACATTTCACATTTAAACCATTAGTCGGCCCCCTGTCGATATTTATCGACTAAGTTCCTTGTTGTGTACTGTGCTCCATATCTCACTGTTCGGGGCTAGTTATGTCAGTAACTGACCCTACGCTCCCGGTCACTTCGTATAAGTTTGGAAAGCCGCAATAATCAATATCAAGTAGCGATAATTTCAAGCGAGACCGACATTACTGACTGATACGACTGAAATGCATTGACCAATCGCCGAAAGGATATCCCAAAATCCTCTACTGACTCTCGATGACATACTAAGGCAAACAAAAAAATTACGTTTACGGTATCCCGACCGACCCTATTTTTTCGCGCGACCCAAGACTTTTTTTGGCATCAGTTTGGGAAAGAAAAAAAAAGTCTTTGTTTTTTGGCAAAATAACTTAAAAATATGTTTTTTTAGGAGAAAAAAAAATCCCGACCTACCGACCCTATTTTTTGTGTGTGCCTATCACGGTTACCGTAAACGACTATTTTTGTGGGGTTTTTTTTTTGGCCTCAGGAGTTAGCCTTCGGGAGAACGACGATCTATGGACGATGTATCGTATAAAGGGAAGCAGGTGGTTAAAAACGGGCGTCGATAGAGCCAATGAACAATGTTATCTACTTATAGTATTTCATCCACTTGTGTCAGTACTGAATGAGAATGTCACAGTTTCACCGCCGGTCTGCGACCGCGGCCAGAATTGCTGGTCGGACGGCCAAGGACGTCGGAAACTCAGTGTCCGGGGTAAGTTAGTGCGGCGGCGACCTCGCATGACCTGACTGCGCGCGCGGGAACTGAGACAGCAGCTGCACAGTGCCGCGAGTTCACTGCAGAAGTGAGACACTTTGACGTCACACGGCCATTTTTTGTTGTTGGGAGAATTAGTGTCCTACAGGCATGGTTTGTCAGCCTCTTAAAGGCACAATAAGCCTCCCGTAAACTATCACAGAGCTCCCCGAGCGTAGTAGTACATACAGTACAAGCATACTTCCATTTGAACGCTCACCGAACGGGAACATCCTGGCTGCTTTCTGTCGAGCGTGAGAAATGTTCAAAGAATTTATTTTCGTGGACTTGGTCCTCTACCACAATGGCGCCTCGTTTTGGTGCTGGACGGCTGTTATGAATATTCCGAATACCGGAAATCACGCCCTCCCGTAAACAATCACAAATACTGTCAGGCTTTTACACACAGTACAAACACCCTTCCATTTGAACGCTCACCGGGCCAAACGGTAACATCCTAGGTACCCTACGTAAAGAGCGAGCAATTTTTAATTAAAGAATTAATTTTGCAGATTGTCTCGAACACTTGGACCCATCCTGAACTCAGGTCAAACATGAGTTACTTCCCTTCGGGTCTCATTCTATTGATGTAAACTGGCGATAGCCGTGAATCGATGATTATCAAAATGTTTTTGGACCGTGGTGCGTTTTTGCGCTAGACCTAACTTTTAAAATCTAAATAATAAATTGACAGCTTGTTACACAAACATTCTTTAATTATGAAAGAATTATTTTTCATCAAGACAAGATCAGTACAATTCGAAGTTGTGAAAGTTTGAAACAAGTCGCGTAAGGCGAAAATACAATATTTAGTCAAGTAGCTGTCGAACTCACAGAATGAAACTGAACGCAATGCCATTTTTCAGCAAGACCGTATACTCGTAGCATCGTCAGTCCACCGCTCATGGCAAAGGCAGTGAAATTGACAAGAAGAGCGGGGTAGTAGTTGCGCTAAGAAGGATAGCACGCTTTTCTGTACCTCTCTTTGTTTTAACTTTCTGAGCGTGTTTTTAATCCAAACATATCATATCTATATATTTTTGGAATCAGGAACCGACAAGGAAAAAGATGAAAGTGTTTTTAAATTGATTTGGACAATTTAATTTTGATAATAATTTTTATATATTTAATTTTCAGAGCTTGTTTTTAATCCGAATATAACATATTTATATGTTTTTGGAATCAGCAAATGATGGAGAATAAGATAAACGTAAATTTGGATCGTTTTATAAATTTTAATTTTTTTTTACAATTTTCCGATTTTTAATGACCAAAGTCATTAATTAAATTTTAAGCCACCAAGCTGAAATGCAATACCGAAGTCCGGGCTTCGTCGAAGATTACTTGACCAAAATTTCAACCAATTTGGTTGAAAAATGAGGGCGTGACAGTGCCGCCTCAACTTTCACGAAAAGCCGGATATGACGTCATCAAAGACATTTATCAAAAAAATGAAAAAAACGTATGGGGATTTCATACCCAGGAACTCTCATGTCAAATTTCATAAAGATCGGTCCAGTAGTTTAGTCTGAATCGCTCTACACACACACACACACACACAGACACACACACACACACACGCACATACACCACGACCCTCGTTTCGATTCCCCCTCGATGTTAAAATATTTAGTCAAAACTTGACTAAATATAAAAAGAAAAGCCCGGAAGCAGGGTCACGCAAGGGTCGTAGCAGACGACGGTTTATGCATATCGCCGTTCCTCTCAACAGTCAAAAGCCATCGCTAGAGTTCTTGTGAACCACAGCCGTTTGTTTCGTGCATAAAAACGTGCTCTTGTAAATAAGCTCACATCGAGTCGCATTCAAATGACTAGTGACGACTACATTGTGAAAAAGGGAAACTGGATCACACGGGTTCACGATGGCTCAGGGGTAAGATAAACCGCCACGCAAAAATAAATTCTTTGAAAATTGTTCGCTCTTTACGGAGGGCACCTGGGATGTTCTCAATCGGTGAGTGTTTAAATGAAAGGGTGTTTGTACTGTGTGTAAAAGCCGCCTGACCGTATCTGTGATGGTTTACGGGAGGCTTACTGTGCCTTTAAGGACAGGACTGGGTTAATATGATATTTTAAAAATAAAAATAAAAAAAATAAAAAAGGAGGAAAGGAATAGGGTAGGGCCGAGCAAGCCAGCCCCCGACGACTGGGACCCAGGACTGACCCACTCTCCATAAAGACGTATATGTTAAAATCCTTGTAAAAGTTATGGTCGTATACTATGCGTTGTCTTACTTGGGGGGGGGGGGGGGGGGCCATTAAAAGCATAATCTTTAATTCATATGTTATTTCATAAAAGATGTTAAAACTCAGGACCACCTTTTGTTAAAAACTTCAAGAGTGAAACGTTATGTAAAAAGTAGAGAGCTGAGCTACCACGTAAAAATCAGACACACACATTCATACTCACTCGCATGTATCCTGTGCCGTACGGCACCTGTACATAATAAATAGGATAAAAAAAGGTATAGTTAAGATCTGCATTGTCCGCCAGCCCTCCTGGCACGGCAATAGTCGCAGTTGGGCCGACAGTACACTAGCAGTGTTCATTTAAACGGATGCATTAGTTTTAATTAAAAGATTGTTTAAAAGATAATCCTCTCGTTTATAGTGTCTCATTTTTAGGATTTATTTTAGAGTCTGGGAGCAGGAGCTGAGTTCCGTTTGAGTTATGAGGGAAGTATGGGCTGCGGCACCCGATCACTAGGTGGGGCACTGCCCTTCGCTCCCTGTTTCCCGAGCGCCAACAACCTCATATCTCTATAAAAAATTTAGTTTAAGATTTAGTTAATTGTTTTTATATGTGTGAGAAGAGGGGGGAGACTTAATCATAGGTTGGGCCTCTACTAGCCACCTGGAAAAAAAAAGTTTGGGGGAAGGGGGGCGTGGGTTGGTGGGGGCAAGGGAAACAGGAGGTAGGAGACCTGGTGGTGGTATCATTGTGGGAGAAGTACAGGATGAGGGGGGGGGGGGGGTAAACAACTGACCACCTGCCAGCTGAGCTGGCATTCGATCCACTCGATCCGACAAAGGAATTAACACCCTCTTAACGAGGCTTTTATCGGAGTGCGTCAAGAACATCCTCCGGGAAGCTACTCCCGGTTAGGCCATAAAAGTTACGCAACTGACCACCTGCAGGCCAGCGGCTACCCGTCTCCTCCGGGAACGTCCCACTACTCCGAGGGTTCACTAGTCCGAGGGTTCACTAGTCCGAGGGTTTACTATAGCTCTTTCTCACTAGCGAGGCCGGAGGTGTGCACGAGTTTCGTCCCTTTGGTTCGGTAAGTTCCGGTTAAGATAGAGGCGGCAGTCGAGCGCATGAACGTGAAAGAATTGAAAGATTTTCTTCGGAAACATGGCCAACTTGTCAGTGGAAAAAAAGAAGAATTAGTGCGCAGAGCAAGAGGCACGTTTCAGCTGCGAAAAGATGGCAAGGATGCTGTCGATAATGCTGTGGAAACAAATGATTCAAGTTAGCATTTGACAGACCACTTCGACTGTCAGTGTCACGAACTTGTAGCCTATGTGTTAAATGTTATCAATAATTATTGAGCACACGCGGAATTTGTGCGTGAATCAGTGAGTCCTTTTGATGCTTGGTAGTCATGCATTTATTGTTGTTAACTGGATGTGCGTGTTGTCTAAGGCTAATGTCAGACGGAGCTCGCAAAACACGAAACAAAAGCCGAACAAAAGCAAAACAACACACAAAAGCACCATGTTTTGCTTTTGTTCGGCTTTTGTTTCGTGTTTTGCGAGCTCCATCTGACATTAGCCTAAGAGCAGTTTCACATTACCAGTTCATGGCTCTTTAATGTTACTTCAGTTGTTTTACTTTACATTGTTTACCAACTTTGTTAAACTGCTATTGTTTGTATATGTTTTAGATAAATAAAACCCAAACTGTATCAACTGCGTCTGTTGAAGTGTGTGTGATTATCTGTAAAACAAGTCATTCATCAAGCTTCAGATTCATCATGTCCTTATTCTTTGAATACATATATAATTATATAATACACTGCATTGTCGTTCCTCGGCAAATATTTCAGCCAACTGTGAATAAAAAACAAAATGTAATCACACACAGGTAATAAATATTTTTCCCTTAAAAACATAAAAAGCATAGATACACACCACACAAACCCTATTTATAATTTCATGTACATAATCCCACGTTACAAAATAGTGCACTCCTTACAACACACGCTCACACCTGGTTGGTTTGCGTTCAACTTCTCAGACATATTCAGGCATGAAAATTCTCCGTATTTTCCGTATTTTCCGTATTTTTGAAAAAAATAAACCGTATTTTTTTTTATTTTCCGTATTTTTCCTTTTTTTTTTTAATTTTTGTTTTCTTTTTTTTTCCCCCTAGTCATAGTTATAGTAAAATAGTTTTGGGGCCATGTTTGAATCCAATTTTAAGGCTCAGATAGCCCCAGATTGCACCCTTGAAAAAAAAAATTTCCGGGGGGGCATGCCCCCGGACCTCCCTAGAAGTCTTGGCGCTTTGCGCCTGCGAAACTTGGCGCTACGCGCCTTCGAATTTTGTTTTCAGTATTTTTTATTTTTCAGTTTTCATGCCTGATATTTTAACTGGATACAAAAATTTGGAGTAAAAAACAGCATCAGTTTTCATGCATACTAGTTTTATAATTTCTGTCTTCCATGCATTGGGAATGTAAGCATCAATGAGTGACATACACAGAGTCAATGACTGAGATTTATAGTGACACTAGAGACTACAGTCATACTGAGACACGGCAGTCCTTCTTACAGCTCATGTGCCTGTTACTGTTTCACACAGACAAGAGCAAAATGCACTAATGATTGAAGGAAGTATGTTGTACAACAACATTCTTTTACACTTTTATGTACATGAACATATAATACCCATCTGATTAACTAGACGAGAAAGTCACTCTGTCAAGTTGCACAAAATCTTGTCATTTTCTAAACTGAGAAAGAGTAACACGTAGGCGCTGCTCCCAAGCTCTTTTCAGTTCCTTTAAACAGTATTTTATTCGTAAACAGACACATGATAATATAACAACATCATTAAGAAGGAGCACAACAAGTTTAAAACTTATGGTAAGTGCTCACATAAACATTCCTGAAATTTCATGGCGGATTATTATCAATGCGACACATTTTTTGAAAAAAGAGATGAGACCGAAAAAAAAAATATATATATATATATAAAAAAAAAAAAAAAGGAAAAAAAAAGGAAAAAAAAAAGGGAGAAAAACAGCAAGGAAAACTTAGTTTGAATTATCGAACACAATCTGTGTCAATACCGAAAACGAAAACAATTACAAAACGAGAACGAAAGACACAATTTCAGTTGCTTGTTTGTTGGAAGTTTATGTAGCCTGACAACTCTTCCTTCAATAATTTTTCCACGATAGTTATGGCAAATGACACAGTACTGCTTTCCACCACCACACACTCTGAGCGAGCTTTCTTTCAGTGCAGACGCCATGATCTAGAAGATACCGGAACTAACCCAGCGTTTCTCCTTCGTTGAAGAGCATGGAAAGATAACTCGTACTTGACTAGAAGTGAGAAAGTGCTATAGACGCTTGATTTTCCAGTTGTTATACCGCCCCTTAAAAGGCGGTATATAGGTTTCACTGTGTGTGTGTGTGTGTGTGTGTGTGTGTGTGTGTGTGTGTGTGTGTGTGTGTGTGTGTGTGTGTGTGTGTGTGTGTGTGTGTGTGTTTGTGTGTGTGTGTGTGTCTGTCCGCAAATAGATATCCGATGTTTGAAAACCGATTTCAATGAAATTATGTGTGAGGCTGTAGTACAACCCAGGCTCGATCCTCTCCATAATTCAGGTCGGTGGGATAACTAATTGACCCACACGGGCAAAAGGAAACCCGAGGTGCTATATAATATGACTAAAAACTGTAGGCAGTTCGATCACGTAATTGTCCTGTCGGGGCGGTATCCTGATAAATTTAATATCCTTTCTTCAGTCAAAATATAAATAACTAAGTTTCTTGGGGGAAATAGACTAATAGTCTCAGATTTCTTCAGTCAAAATATAAAACACCACATTATCTTTTTGAATAATTAAAAGAAGCAGTAATGGACGGATATATGTGAAAGTAGTTGTCTCTCGAATGTTCTTCGTGAACATGTAAGAGCTGTCATGCAAAGATGAAGTGGTATTAATATTCTTATCATCCTTTGCACAAATTCTACTTTGTCTTCCAGTTGCAAATGGAGATCGGATTTTCATGTAGATTGATGCAGCTTGTCTGAAAAGTAACTTGTCATATGCTACTGCTGACTGAAGCAAATACACCATATCTTTTCTGAACCGAGAGTCTACATTGTAAAGCCTGTTTCGCAAGTACATTGAAAGCCATATGTTTCTGTCTCTTGCATGGCTGAATCCATTTCTGCCCTCAGGAAAACACCATGGAAATGCCATTTCCTCTCCATTTTCAATCTCGTATATATTCACAGGGCTATGTTTAGACCTCTGGACATAAAACATAGGTGAAGTGTGTGTAACTTGTTCAAGGCTTGACTGATGTGCAGAGTTATCAGCAGGGACCATAACTTCATGTAGGTTGCGGAAATCTTGTTGGAGTGATTGGCAGCGGTCAGAGAGGTGTAAAAAAGATAGCAACTGTCCACATTCACAGAGACGGGGAAAGAAAGATGAGAAAGGTAACACGATGGCCCATGGCACAGTCCCCAAGGCTTTACAGTGAGTGGGGTCGTCCTCGACTCCACAATAAAGCGATTGGCAACATGAACTACAGACAAAAACGTTACTCTATAATTGGTGACTGGTCGCCCTGTCACACTTGTATCATGACTGATAGTGCGTCCTGGCTTGGCCCGGTTAGTTGATGGAAGTGCCTTTCAATTTGTCACAAGCAGTTTTGAATAAATGTCATTTTGGGGGGCTTAGAAACCACTGAAATTAACAAATTCAAACCATTATTGAACATGAATGCATATGTCGTGCCGAATTCACGGAATTGCCGAATTCGCGGAATCGGCAATATTTTTGCCCATTTTATCGTATTCTTCATCATGTTCTTATTCCAAAAACATATAAATATGTTATATTCGGATTAAAATCAAGCTCTGAAAATTAAAAATATAAAAATTATGATTAAAAAAAATGTAAATTTCCGAAATTGATTTAAAAACAATTTCATCTTTATTCCTTGTCGGTTCCTGATTCCAAAAACATATAGATATGATATGGTTGGATTAAATTAAAACACGTTTGAACATAGAGTTAAAAAGAATAGAGATATGGAAAAGCGTGCTATCCTCCTTAGCGCAACCGCTACCGCGCTTTTCTGGATTGTTAATTTAGTGAACAGACGATGCAACGAGTGTGCGGTCTAGCGGAAAAAATGCAATGCGTTCAGTTTCATTCTGTGATTTCGACTGAGCTTGACTAAATGTTGTATTTTCGCCTTACGCGACTTGTTTATGGTCTATGTTGGTCTGTGTCGAGCATAACTCCGGAAATGCACGAAAACTACACTTTCTGCAATAACTTGCCATAACTTATCGATTATTACAATATCTATCCATTCGAGTGTTGCCGATTCCGCGAAGTCGGCAATTACGTGGATTCGGCACGACACATACATACTCATCATGCGTTATTACGGCAATAACGACTCAGCCGGTTCGAGGATGCTGACAAAGATCATAATGGAATTGTGAACGAAACTGACAGCTGAAAAAAAAACAAGTAAGTCAAGTTAAGAATCAAACCGAGACAACAAAACACATTACACTTTGCAATAACCCATACAAAACTGATACCTTTTGAAAAATACTTAAAATTATTATAAACTGAGCCAATCGCTTCTTATTAAACGCGGCCTGTTTGTGTTAGCCGATTGGAGTGTCGTCTCGGATTTGTAACCGGGTCTTTCCCAAATCAAGAAACGGCTATACAGGATAGCACATCCCACTCACACAGCGTTATATAAGCTCCTATACATGTGGTCTAAAACGGCTGTGCGTTCGCTGGTAACCGTGCTGTCAAATGTGGAATATAAATAAACAACTGAATAAATAACTGAGTCAATATATCAATGAATAAACAAGCTTGACATAACAAACACACATACATCAATCATATTGATTGATTGATACATGAAACAGCACGGCATTTTCCGATGCTATCAAGCATACGTAGAGTGAATAAAGTAGTGCTGTTTCCCCAGCTACAACCCCAACCCCCACCTCCTTCTTCCAACGCCGGCGGCAGCGTGAAGAGAATCCCCGGTGTGCCTCAATGAATTACCAGCAAAATATAATAGACTTCATAAATCATCCGTCACCGAGGGACAGTCTGTCGTGACATCAGCGTTACATAAGTAGGGCGCTCGTTAGTGGTGTAGATGGTGCGACAGATATATAATTATATGCAACCGTCTGTTGCACAGTGCGGCATGCTGGCGCAGAACTTGACATAAAACAAGTTATAATCACAACTTGACGATCGCAATGTTTATGAGGGAAAAAGATCACAGATTACTTCCTTCCCAGGCCGTAGACATTCACATCAATCCGAGAGATCTGCATTTATGAGGCACGTGCACAATTCCAATTGTAGCCTATCAAAAGGGAATACATACTATTTATCCAACCATTATTTACTTACAAACAAACAAAAAAAACTTTGTGGGGGGGGGGGGGGGGGGGGGGGGGGGTGGGGGGGTTCTGGCGAATTTGACGAATCTGCAGAATATGGAGAATCCACAGTACCTTAATTTATACGCACACGGCACGATTTACTCAAAATCGCACCACAAGTATGGTAGTTGATTAAATCAAAGGGAGCGAATGCGCTTCAGGGCGCTGCTTCTCTCCCGGTGTTTGTAACAAAAAGTAGTCCGGCCAGCGCCATCTGCCGGTTCTCTCATTGGGGGGGGGGGGGGGGAGTATTTGCCGGGCCGTGAGAGAGAGAGAGAGAGAGAGAGAGAGAGAGAGAGAGAGAGAGAGAGAGAGAGAGAGAGAGAGATTTTACACGAGGAGGAAGGTATCTTTAAAGGTCGTCAGTGCTGCAGGGACGCCAGTGTCAGATTGCATGATGACAAAAGACTACACGAACGAACGCAGCGGGCATGGAAATAAATTCAGGTGCCATTAGGATTCTTCTTTGTTGCTGGTCACACTGAGATGGTGGGAATCAGAGGTAAAAAAAAACAACACCAAAAAACAGCTTTATGATTATTAAAATTTGCCAATTTATGTTCCACATACATCCGATTTTAACACACAGGTAAGAGAACATCCACCGCAAAGCATGACCAGGGTGGGGAGCATAACGCTTGTTTCGATGTGACACAAAATTCTACTTAGTGCAATACTTAGAACCACGAACTGATTATTTTTCAGACACACATTGAATAATGATCATCCGGGGTAACAAAGCAGAATTTAGAATCATTGAGCACCAACAAACTTGTGCTTGTAGGGACAGCTTAAAAACACGTGACACCGAAACATACGTAACACTGAAAGAACAACTTTTCAATCCGAAAGCTAACAACCACTTTGGACTGAGAAACTAATTTAAAGAAAATGTGTTTAAAATTAAGCGTTATCTCCCCCCCCCCCCAACCCATGTGACCAGTAGTAAAGAAGAACCAAATAAGGACGACACAAAACGGCTTCAGTCATAACGTAGAATGATTGAGTGTGTTACGTGACGATGAAGACACAGGGATGTGTGTCAGTGGGTGAGATCGCACATTTGTGACCCTCCACCACGAAATGAGTCGCATGTCACCTCACGCGGTTCTGCGCTAGGCATAATATAAGTCCGGGGGGTGTCTAGTAACAGTGTGAGGGTCACCATAGTCACAGGCGTATAACTCGAAAAGTGTTCACTCTTTTCTAAAACGGTTTTCACCACTGGATAGAGAATAAAAAAACTCTTTAAGAAAATGTAAAAATATGAAAATCATGAAAAGGTGACATGTGACTCATTCCGTGGTGGAGGGTCACATTTATGTGGCGTCGGACTTGCCACCACAATGAAGCCTCAAGTAAGTAGGGCGAAGTCAGTGCTTTATTTAAAGCGTTGACTGTTAAAATGACAAACTTGAACGCTAAGCACACAGATTGCATATCCAGATTATTCAGTCTTGCACCAACAGCAAACTTCACATGCACGTTCCTGGAGTAGCCTATGTAGTCCTGTCTTCAAAGGGACATAGTCCTTCTTTCGTAGTGCTTCAGAGACTAATCTTCTCGTCAAAACACTGGAACCATTGTGTGGAATAAGTCAAACAGAACTGTCTGAGGAGAGGTTCCTGGTCCCAGAAACCCCAGTATCTTCCCCCCCCCCCCTCAGCTCCCCCCCCCTTACCTGACAAATATACCATGTTTCTTGAAGTGAGACATAAAATACCCCTTTCAAATGCTAAATTTCAACAGGATCTGCCCCCCCCCCCCCCCCTGCATGGCCATCCACTGTACCCCTGCCTCGTTTGGGAAGCCCTTCCCTCTCGTACACTAGGTCCAACCCTGTCAAAATCACTTGGAAGTCTCCAAGTTTGTTATACTTAGATCAAGGTTGCCGATTCTACACAACCAAGTTTATCACTGTCTGTGTGTCTTTCTGTTTGTCTGTGTGCCTTGTCTGTCGGTATGCACACGTACATACACAAAACACACTCACACATACGCATGATAGCACACACACCCACACCCACACACACACACACGCACTATTTTGGCACTATTTTGTCACACCGACTGTACTTGTTTGAAGTCAACTGAATGCAAGTGAGAGCAAAACAAGATACTGCTCGCAATTTACGTGCGTCACGAGGTTTACAACAACCGTACACAGCTCTTTTAAAATTAAAGAAAAAAACCCCACGTTGCGAGGCCTACCTTTTCCCTTAAAAGGAAATCACTAGCAACCGACCAATCGGATTGGGAAAGGAGCTCGGCAAATGAATTATGCATAGGCACAGTTTGGCAAGGTACCAATGAAATCTCAAGATTTTTCACGTGACCTTGAGACACCCGTATTGGAGGACATCTTGGCCGGTTTCTCGAGTAAGTTTTCTGCCATTTTCTTATTGTTTTACTTTGATTATATCACGTCGTTGCATAGAATATATCTACTGAATGCACGAATAACCGCCGTCATGAAATTCAGTTGGTTTTGACGTTATTAAGCGCTAAACAGGTCAAAAGTGTCTTAGCCAAGAGCGCTCGTTTTCTGAACAAGCTCAACAAAAATGGATACTGACACGTGCGTTTTTAGGATATGTCCCATCTTTTTCATTCCTTTATGCATTTCTGTTCTTCTCGTTCCATTTCATGTGAATGATAGCCATCACTCAGTTAAGCTTACGAAGACAACGTTTTCTTGAAGTTAAAATCCCGAAATACTCAAATTTCACGACTAGAAGATTTCTGCAAATGTCACATTGGTACTTATATACTGATCAGGGGTAAAGCAATGCCTTGAATGTCGGAGACCCAATTCTTGACATTTATTTTCAATCTTTCCGTATTTCAGCAAAGGTTTTGGGAGGGAGTGGACGGGTGTTTTGTCATTGATTATATGCCATGCCATTTAGAACAAATGTGTGAAAATACAAAACAAGACACTGTGATTTTCCCATTTTTCCAGATTCTATGTCGAAAACTACTTATTGCCATGTTCTTTTTTTGTGTGCAGACACCAGAATAAATATCCCCCATTCAGTGTCGCAAGTACGGCAAGTGACGTCGGCAAAGCGGATGAGAGCACGGCCAATAGTTCTACGAGGGATGGACATACCTGTAACAAACGAGTCCTGGTTTGTGAATTATCGTGCACGGGTGTCCTGTGCAGTTTTTATTGTTCCATGGAGTAGTAGCCAGATCAGTGAGTGTACAGTGAATTCCTGGAATTTTAAGTGGCAAAGACAGACTGTGCTTTCGTTTCAACTTGTACTGCAGAAAACAAACTATAAAGCAGAAGCAGAAGCTCTCATGCAGGCCGCCTCCTTGGTTCAGGACTCCGCAGACCCTTGCTACCAAGTTGTCTTCCTCTCGGACGCCCTTTCAGTCCTTCAGGCCCTAGAGAACGACAAACTCCCACAGCTGGCCAAAGCATTACAGATGGTCAGACAAACCAGAAGAGTTGTCCTCCAGTGGATACCAGCACACTGTGGGATACCAGGAAATGAAAGGGCAGATGAGCTGGCGAAAGAAGGAGCCGTGGAAGACCAACCTGAAAACAGTGTCAGCTTTAGTGAGCAGAAGACAATCATCAAGGCATTGATGAGGCCAAGGACAAACAGAGATGACTACCACACAATGTCCAGAGAGCAGCAAGTCAACCTCATCAGGCTGCGTACTGGCCACAACAGGCTCAATGCTCACATGAACCGAAAGTTCAAGCTGGCGCCATCACCAACCTGTGCCTGCGGTCAAGAAGACCAAACAGCGGAACACATCTTACAGCGATGTCCCTTACTAGATGAGGAACGAAAAGAAGTGTGGCCGTCACCAACTCCCTTGCAGACCAAACTATACGGCAGTCGACAGGAGTTGGAGAAAACGACAACATTTATCACCAGTGCAGGACTGATTGTGTAACCTCTGCGAACGCCAAGAAGAAGAAGAAGAAGAAGAAGTACTGCAGAAAAAAGGAATACGCGATGACTGTGTTGACTTCGACTGTACCTAAACTCCTTCTGTTGGAGTATAGTGAATTCCCTGCTGTGACGCACAGGACTAGTATCGGCATACCAATCCAGGAAACATTCGGTGAGTTCTGGGGAATATGTGACATCAAGCACCGCCTCTGGAACTGTGAAATGTGTTTTGTTCAGTGTGCACATGAAGAACATTCACCGTGAGACCAACAGAAGAACTACAGAATGGCTCAAACCATGAACTAAAGTAGCTCCGAACCAGAGAACATTTTGTGTTAATGACTCAGATTCCCAGATGTAATGACTCCAGAAGAGAGTAGTTCTTGTGACGCTGTTGACGAACCAGAAATGTCATGTCGTCGTTCTTGAGAGGCAGCAGAGAATGAGCCACCAGTTCATCAGACACACGACAAGTTTGGTAAGAATTTTGTTGTTGCTAACCCTGTTTTGCAAGACGAGTTCTACTAGTAAACAGTAACGTAACGAACGACAAATGGTGTCATCTTTTATCTAAATGTTGGATTCTTGAAAAGTTCGAGTTTAGATTTTGCAGTAAATGAAAATTCGGACATGGTTTTGCCTGTGTTAAGTAGGTGACACGGGTTGAAAATTATCCTGCTGAAAAGAACAAAACATTCAGAGATGATACTATCATGTTTTTACTAAATTTTCATGATTTTTGTGTGAAAATGTTTCACGGGTGTTCTAACTAAGATTCTGAAATTTCGATTGACGTGTCTTTTTGTGCGGTTAATGAAAATTACAACTCAACTTGCTCAATGGGATTGTGTTTTGTCTTGTCTTTGTGTTTGTTTTGCTGGTTGTCGCCCCCAATCCCTTCTCTCACCCCGTCTCTCTATCTCAGTGATTAGCGCATAGTGCTTTTAGTTATGCGCTATAGAAATCGCCGCTTTAATAAAATAGGTTTTCTCTTCCATTCCTGCTCCAACGATTCTTCGTCTTATTCTGCTCTTGATTCTAGTTTCCGTAATTGATTTACAAAACCAGTAGAATGTTTACAT
This sequence comes from Littorina saxatilis, assembly GCF_037325665.1. Lineage (NCBI taxonomy): Eukaryota > Metazoa > Mollusca > Gastropoda > Littorinimorpha > Littorinidae > Littorina > Littorina saxatilis. The sequence goes on along the minus strand of NC_090261.1, from coordinate 13,477,456 downwards.
GCGCAATGCCCAAACACAAACACTGACACACTGACACACTGACAACGAGGAGGACTGGTAACGTTGATGAGACTGGCATTGTACATTTCAGAAATATATATAATTGGAACTTGTACATTTCAAGAATAAATAGTTGGAATAAAAACGTTAGTTCATTGTGTTGACTTGCATTGTTGTTTCAGTTTTAGATTTCAGTGTCTGGTTTACGTTTTACGTTTCTCGTCTGTCCATAGGTTAGGTCTTCTTCTTTGCCACGACTGTTGCTTTTGTCTTATCTATCACTTTGTTTCTTCGTTATTGTGTATTGATATGTGTGACATCGGAAGAGAAAAAAAGTTGTGTATTGAACACCCTCCCCCCCCCCCCAAAAAAAAAAACCACACAAAAAAAGTCGCGCGTAAGGCGAACTTACTACATTTAGTCAAGCTGTGGAACTCACAGAATGAAACTGCACGCACTGCATTTTTTCACAATGACCGTAGTCCGCCGCAGTGAAAGTGACGAGCCTATTAGCGCGGTAGCGGTTTCGCGCTTTGCTACATAGCACGCTTTTCTGTACCTCTCTTCGCTTTAACTTTCTGAGCGTGTTTTTAATCCAAACATATATCTATATGTTTTTGAAATCAGGAACCAACAAGGAATAAGATGAAATTGTTTTAAAGGTCCTTGTCTACATTTTTATACCGAAATCGCCATTTGACCATTAAAATGCAGAGTTTATTATCTACAAATATCAACAATACACCCCTTTCGATCAGGAAAGACGAAGCCAGTGTAGCCGTTTGAAAATTCATTGTAGTATTCCAGCGTAGTACTCATAGTAGGATATCCTTATTTGGAAAATGCCAAGCGCAAAACTCCTCTCAAATCCCGTGCATTTCGTGCGTTTAAAAAAAAGCGTGGACAGCGCTCCAGTGTCAAACTTGCTGCACTTGTTTGGGCGTGGCTAAAAGTATAGCGACATGAATTTGATTGGTCAGTATTTTTAGGCAAAGCACATGTTCTCAGCAAACAGAAAACAAAATATTGGAAGTTTGAGTCACCCTACCCAAAAATAAAATCTTTTTTTACATATATTTTTTTCTATAACTTTTTTTCCCCATGGTTCATTCATCATCTGACATAACTTTTTAGCGAAATCTAACCATAAGATTATTGAGAAAAAAAAAGCAAAAATGTAGACGACCACCTTTAAATCGATTTCGGAAATTTAATTTTAATCATAGTTTTTATATTTTTATTTTTCAGAGCTTGTTTTTAATCCGAATATAACATATTTATATGTTTTTAGAATCAGAAAATGATTAAAAATAAGATGAACGTAATTTTGGATCGTTTTATAAAAGAATAATGTTAATTACAATTTTTGGATTTTTAATGACCAAAGTCATTAATAATTTTTAAACCTCCAAGCTGAAATGCAATACCAAAGTCCGGCCTTCGTCGAAGATTGCTTGGCCAAAATTTCAATCAATTTGATTGAAAAATGAGGGTGTGACAGTGCCGCCTCAACTTTTACAAAAAGTCGGATATGACGTCATCAAAGACGTTTATCCAAAAATAAAAAAAACCGTCTGGGGATATCATACCCAGGAACTCTCATGTAAAATTTCATAAAGATCGGTCCAGTAGTTTGGTCTGAATCGCTCTACACACACACACGCACAGACAGACACACACACATACACACAGACACACATACACCACGACCCTCGTCTCGATTCCCCCTCAATGTTAAAACATTTAGTCAAAACTTGACTAAATGTAAAAAGAAGAAGAAACAAGTCGCGTAAGGCGAAAATACAACATTTAGTCAAGTAGCTGTCGAACTCACAGAATGAAACTGAACGCAATGCAACGCAGCAAGACCGTATACTCGTAGCATCGTCAGTCCACCGCGCACGGCAAAGGCAGTGAAATTGACAAGAAGAGCGGGGTAGTACTTGCGCTGAGAAGGATAGCACGCTTTTCTGTACCACTCTTCGTTTTAACTTTCTGAGCGTGTTTTTAATCCAAACATATCATATCTATATGTTTTTGGAATCAGGAACCAACAAGGAATAAGATGAAAGTGTTTTTAAATTGATTTGGACAATTTAATTTTGATAATCATTTTTATATTTTTAATTTTCAGAGCTTGTTTTTAATCAAAATATAACATATGTATATGTTTTTGGAATCAAAAATGATGGGGAATAAGATGAACGTAAATTTGAATCGTTTCATAAAATTTTTTTTTTTTTAACAATTTTCAGATTTTTAATGACCAAAGTCATTAATTAAATTTTAAGCCACCAAGCTGAAATGCAATACCGAAGTCCGGGCTTCGTCGAAGATTACTTGACCAAAATTTTAACCAATTTGGTTGAAAAATGAGAGCGTGACAGTGCCGCCTCAACTTTCACGAAAAGCCGGATATGACGTCATAAAAGACATTTATCGAAAAAATGAAAAAAAGTCTGGGGATTTCATACCCAGGAACTCTCATGTCAAATTTCATAAAGATCGGTCCAGTAGTTTAGTCTGAATCGCTCTACACACACACACACACAGACAGACACACACACACACACACACACACACACACACACACACACACACACACACACACACACACACACACACACACACACACACACACACACATACACACACACACACATACACCACGACCCTCGTCTAGATTCCCCCCTCTACGTTAAAACATTTAGTCAAAACTTGACTAAATGTAAAAAGAAGAAGAAAAAAAGAAAGTATTTTAAATGCATTCTTCTAAACAATTAATTCTGCACGACATGTACAACAACTTTATTACTTGGGAAACTCCAAGGTTTTGAACGCGCAGGGGCGTGGTACACAGAATGTGTGGGAATTCAGATCAAACCGACGGGATTGAAAGAAATTGTGCCCAGGGATGCGGAGTTGTAAACAAAATATAAATATCCTCATTATTATCATTATAAAATAACCTGTTAAGTGTCTTATTTCACCACACCATTAAGTGGGGAAATAGATTTGACCCTTTGGTATCAGAATGCTATGTGTATCAGAAAATAATGTCAGCCGACCAGGATTTGCAACATGAAGATGTAATAATTGCTCCCAACCCAACCCAATCAAAGGGGTTGTCACATATTGATCTGGTTCTGATGTTGTTTTTGAGTCACTTGAGAAAAAGTGACTCTATGTAATCGGTCAGTGTTAGTCTGTCCGGCCGGCCGTCCGGCCGGCCGTCCGTAGACACCACCTTAACGTTGGACTTTTCTCGGAAACTATCAAAGCGATCCGGCTCATATTTTGTTTAGTCGTGACCTCCAATGACCTCTACACTTTAACGATGGTTTCGTTGACCTTTGACCTTTTTCAAGGTCACAGGTCAGCGTCAAAGGAAAAATTAGACATTTTATATCTTTGACAAAGTTCATCGGATGTGATTGAAACTTTGTAGGATTATTCTTTACATCAAAGTATTTACATCTGTAGCCTTTTACGAACGTTATCAGAAAAACAAGGGAGATAACTAGCCTTTTCTGTTCGGCAACACACAACTTAACGTTGGGCTTTTCTCGGAAACTATAAAAGTGACCGGGCTCAAATTTTATGTGAACGTGACTCCCAGTGACCTCTACACTTTGACGTCTGCTTTGGTGACCTTTGACCTTTTTCAAGGTCACAGGTATGTCTTGAAGGAAAAAAATTGAAATATCATATCTCTGAAACTATTCATCGGATTTGATTCAAACTTTATAGGATTATTCTTTACATCAAATTATTTACATCTGTATTGTGTTGTGAATAGCAATTTCTTCCTGTCCATCTGATGCCTCATATAATATTCAGAACTGCGAAAGTGACTCGATCGAGCGTTTGCTCTTCTTGTTTTGTCAGTGTGGGTTTTTTGTTCCGTCATGGATTGGTCAGTCTTTTGTCTTGTCTTGTCTCGTCTTGTTTTGTTCTGTTTTGTCTTGTCCTGAATCGTATTTTTTGTGTGTGGTCTTGTTTCGTCTTGTCATATCCTGATGTGTTTTGTCCTGTCTTTTGGTTGGTTTGTTGTGCCCTTTCCTTTTTCTAGCCTTTGACAGTTTACTCACGTTTTTGCCTCTCGTCTCAGTCGTGCGTTGAAAGGCCTCGTCCTGTCTCGTCTTGTAGTGCTACTTGGGTTCATCTTTGCTGGTGGTAACAGCGTGGGGCTCGCTTAATTTTAACCATATTTTCAATACATTTGTTTACGTTTTCACAATAGATAAGAAAAAATTCTATTCTATTCCACCCAAGAAGCAGTGTATAAGCACTGCATTCAATAACGAATGTTTCTTATAGTTTTTATAGGTAAATTAATCTCGCGTGTTTCTCAAATATGTCGATCAAAAACGGGAATGGTCATACCCTTGCTCTCTTTGTACTGAAAGTTACTTTATAGCAGAAGTTTATCGTCAACTGAAACTGGTTTATTTGAAGAGTTCAGATATTCAACAGCACCAGACAACATTTTAAAATCAGCTGTGACAAGCAATGGTACAAAAACACCTGAAGTGACCATAACGCTCGTTTCATGCGGTGTCATATCCTGAAACGACTAACGTGCGGGTTTTTTTTTGTTCTCAAACAAATCCACTCTGTCAGATGGGGGAAAGGGCTACTGCTATAAAGAGCTCATTACTGTTATTAAGATCTGAACACCAAAGGGCTACTGCTATAAAGAGCTCATTACTGTTGATATTAAGATCTGAACACCAAAGCAACCATATTCAAACCTGAAAGTACATCTAAATCACAATGAAAATTCCGTGTCACGCGCAGAACGTGCGTTACTGTATGGTGAAATTATTTGACACGTGACATTGTGTGTATGTGTTGAGCGATTCAGAGATAACTACTCGACCGTTCTCCGTGAAACTTTACATGAGAGTTCCTGGAAATAATATCCCCTGACGTTTTTTTTCTCTCATTTTATCGATAAATGTCTTTGATGACGTCATATCCAGCTGTTAGTAAACGTTGAGGCGGCACTGTCACACTCTAAATTTTTTTAATCAAATTGACGGAAGCAGTTTTCGACAAAGCCCGGACTATGGGATTGCATTTCAGCTTGAAAGCGTAACAGTTAATTAATGAGTTTGGTTATTAAAAAATAATAATGGTATTATCACCGATATCAGTATTGATGTCAAAATGATATGCGCCGACATATTTATTTTGAGGAAAACGAGACGATTTGCCAACCACGATTGCGTTCTCGCGTCTGTAACAGATGTCCGCGGGCCATGTGGTCCGATCGCGTTGTTGTAGTTGTAGTTAAACAATTCTTTCCAGGGAAGTGCTTTTGAAATAAATGTTTTAATTGAAAACGGTTACCCAAATATGTCCGTTTATTTCAGTATAAACACAGGAGACGTTTTTGTCTATTTGCAGCTTTACTATTGTCTCGTTTTGTGTGTGTGTGTGTGTGTGTGTGTGTGTGTGTGTGAGAGTCATTTCGTCTAGTCTGTCTGTCTGTGGAGCAATTTTTTGATTAGTGCTTTTGTGAACAAGAAACAATTAACAAGTGGCTCTATCCCATCTCCCCTCTTTCCCCGTCGCGATATAACCTTGAATGGTTGAAAACGACGTTAAACACCAAATAAAGAAAGAAAGAATGGTAAGAAAGTAATTTATATTATACATAATTATGATTCCGTTATTGTGTTCGTAAATAAAGTCTGATATGATTTGTGACAGGGTTTCAGTTTGTTTATTGAACATAGGTTTGTTTTTATTGTAGGTTATTTTTATACCCCCCGCGGGTTAGGGGGAAGAATTTACCCGATGCTCCCCAGCATGTCGTAAGAGGCGACTAACGGATTCTGTTTCTCCTTTTACCCTTGTTAAGTGTTTCTTGTATAGAATATAGTCAATTTTTGTAAAGATTTTAGTCAAGCAGTAAGAAATGTTTAGTCCTTTGTATTGGAAACTTGCATTCTCCCAGTAAGGTCATATATTGTACTACGTTGCAAGCCCCTGGAGCAAATTTTTGATTAGTGCTTTTGTGAATAAGAAACAATTGACAAGTGGCTCTATCCCATTTTCCCCCTTTGCACGTCGCGATATATCCCTTCGTGGTTGAAAACGACGTTAAACACCAAATAAAGAAAAGAAAGGTTATTTTTATGCCTGCATACTATTGTGCGGTATGTATGTAAATGTATGTAGTCTTAAATAAAAAAATATTTTGTAATAAAAAAAAGAAGGGGGTTGTGGCTTATGCATTATGTCGTTGCGTGAATGAAGTCTTCTGTAAAGAGTGGAAAGAGTGTGGCATACCAGTAATAATGATATGAATATACAACAAAACATTACTTTGATTGTTGTGCAATGTACGATAATATATTATATACGCGTTTTTCGCACAGTGTGAGGGGAAAAACTACATTGCGGTATTTTCTACACAGCAAAGCACGAGACTATGCTAATATTTTTTAATTTTGCTGGGTGTTTTTTAACAGTTATACGATTTCGTAGCTTCTGTTTTTGACAGGCTACAGCTTGAAAGGATTCAGAAAAGGGAAAGGTTTATTTATGGAACGTCAAGTCACAGAGAAAGTACAGAAAAGGCAATGTGTGAAACAAAGAAAAGAATTGTCGGTTTAGCTCCCGGTGTTGATATTAGTTTCTCCAATAATGAACAATGTGACTATCAATATGACTCCCGCAGTGGGGCACTGCGGTTATGAAATTAAAGGCCCCTCCTGTTTTTGGAACCGCAGGAGCTTTCTAGTTTGCTGTTAGGTAGATTTTTGGTTCCTCTTTCCTGTCATGCTCTCTTTTTCTTCATGAATTCTTTTCTTTTTTCTGCCTTCTTGCTCATTCACCTGTATTTTTTCCAAAAATCTCTTCTCTTGCCGCTTGTCTCGCGATTCATGTATAGTTTAATCTGTTAGTGTTCTGATGTAAGTCCAGCAGTAGATAGGTTAAGCCTATTTTAACATACTGGAAACTGGTAATCTTCCAGTAGGTATTAATTTAGTTTTACTAAAGCCTGCTGGGACACAAGTAATGGGTTAGTGCATTTGTAAACAGGAATCGCTTGACAAGTGGCCCCCTTCATCCCCCCCTTCCTCGTCCTGATATGGCTCTGCGTAGTCGGCTGGACGTTAAGCAACAAATAAACAAACAAACAAACAAAATCAATATGACTATCAATATTGTGACATACATTTATAAACTAGAGGAATACCCGGCTTCGCCGGGTGAATCGCGAGACAGAGACAGACAGCGTGGCGGTTCACCACAATCACCTTTGAAGGCGAAGTCCTCTCAAACGGGATTGAGAATTTTAGAGGTTATTTCTAAGCCCTATATATCAAAGGCCAGAACATACAGACAGACAAAAGCCGCCAGACCCCATCACAAACAGAACTCTACAATCCACAGGTGTTGCCTTCACACACACTCGTTCTTTTGTGAATTTTATTCGGTGTTTCCGATGGCAACAGGTAACAGGTAACAACCGTCACCTGTTACAGTGATTGCGTAGATCAGAGAATGTGTAGCAAGGGGCCCGGATTGCCAATTTATGTAATCAATCAATCACATTTTCTGTAGGGAACCATCCACTGAGTGTCAACATAGTGTGTGAAATAAAGATAGCATGTGCTTTAATAATGTTTTGTGCTTTCAGGTTACATTGGTGGGTCCTTGAAGGTGGATCAATTCCAGTGTGACGTTACCAGAGTGTACTCGCGTTTATTTGGAAACAAATTGAAGACCACAGTGTTGTTTATGTTATGATTGTGTGTGCGTGTGTCTGGGTTTGCTTCTGCGTTGCTTCACTTGTTTGGCTTCTTCTTCTTCTTCTTCTTGGCGTTCGCAGAGGTTACACGATCAATCCAGCACTGGTGATAAATGTTTTCTCCAACTCCTGTCGACTGCCGTATAGTTTGACTTGTTTGGCTATGGCTTCTTCGTGCGTGTGCGTGCGGATGAAGAAGAGCAAGCATGAGTGCGTGTGCGCGTACGTTTTAGCTTGTACTTCTCTGCTTTTGGCTTTGTGCGTGTGTGTGTGCGAGCAAGTTTCTACCTCCAATGCAGTACGTAACAACATTACAATGAATTTCATTTCACATCTGATCAAAGGCTATGCTCACCAAAACAAAACACATAGAAATAGAAACAATTGTCCGAATTTAAGTTGACATTTCGCGTCCGTTCAACTCGTACGAGTAGTACTTTGTTAATAATCATAGTAGCTTTGGTAATCAAATCACATATGTGTAGATTGCTAACGTAGGAGGTGTGTTAAAACGGCCAATCCTGCGCACTTGTAATTTTCCCTAATATTATACGACAATTCTTCACTGTCTGGAAACTCGTATTTGAGAATAATTGCAAAATCTGATAAAGAAACCCGTAATGGAGATTTGTTGCGTCTTTGTCCGAATTGTAACACTGTTTGCTTGTACGTCTGTGCGGTTGTTTGTCTGTTCGTAACTGAATATTTTCTTGTTCATCTGCCTCGTACTTTGTTTGCTCGTGTAATTCTGTTCACTGTCTGAATGCGTTTGATTGTCGGGCAGATATCGCGCAAACTGAAACTCGTTCTTGGATTTAGAACTTCTCTGTTAAATCATGTGAACGTCTTGTGATTTTCTTTTTTCAATAAGGTCCAATTTCTCTGCAAATCAGAGTTCATGGCTGCGTATAAAATGTTTTATTGCGATTTCCTCTCTGCGAGGATTTTACCGTGTACATAGGGTAAAATAATGCTTAATTTCGTGCCGGAAACAGTTGTAAAAACAACCCACCGAATTTGATTAGGTAGGAATCTCCTTTCAATAATAATTCAATTTTGTTAGTTTCTCCCTTGCCGATGAGACATTCACGATGTATTTAATGCAGGTTAACGTGATAATATATTATACCGTGTAATACTTAGTACAAAATGCCTCTCTTTAAATGTGAATGGTTCACCGAAAAGGACGATTGTATCAACAACAAAAAGTAATGGATAGTCCCTACAAGAAGGACTTTATTGTTCTCACAAACCAATCGAGGCCACAAATGTAATAATGAATATGAAAAGAAGAAGAAAAAAAGTAAAATCGAATGATTAAGAGTGTCCTCCCACATATGATATACCAGCAGCGAAATCAAAAACGTGCCCCACCTTCTCCAGAATCTATCTCCTAACTCGAGATCAATGAATCGTGCCCCTAGTGCTAAGGTTTGTGAGAATAATGTCGTTCTTAAACACACACACGCAACACTCACATTCATTTCAAAACCCTTTATTGCACAAACACCATCGAGCCGAACACGAGGAGAGATCGACAACCCAGTACAGCGAAGGGGAGGCAACCACACCAGGTTGGCATCGCCTGAAAAAGTAAGTAAAGTTATTTTAAAATATGAAACAGCACGCCTGTAAGGGGAACCCCGGTTTCATTAATCTATAACATTGGAGATAGGCTCTGGAGGGCCAGTTTTTATTTTTACTGCTCGTACTAGGGGCACGGTTTGTTGTTCTCGGAGTTTCGAGATCTGGGAGGCCATTTTTTTTATCATTAAAATGAACGAAGCGAAAGAATAATTTTTTTTTTGCTGCTCGTACTGGGGAGCCATATGGCAATAATTTTTGGATTCATAACGTCAACGGGCAAGCAAAAATGCTTTTTTAGATTCACAATTTGAAAAACTGGCTTTGTATTTGTGATTTAAATGAAGCGAGAATAATTTTTTGCATCTTTCTGATCAGACTGTAGAATGGCATTCGCAATTATTCTTTGAATATAGCAACATAGTGTAAATCTAACAAGCCGAGTTCTTTCCGTTCCAACAAACAGGCACAGATGTTATTTTTCACGGAAAGAGTTGAAAAAATGGCTTTGTATTCGTCACATGATGCTGAAAGAAGCAAATAAATCTACATCTTTCTGCTCACTGATCAGGCTGTACAATTCACAATTATTATGTTACATTATTGCTGCTGTTGCTATGAAATTCGTCTTAATATATAGCAATATAAATCGAACAGGTTCTAAAATGGATAAGGATGTTTTACTGTGACTGCACATCAGTCTTGAACATTTCTAAATAGTTTACGGTCTGAAACAATTTTTTTGCCAATGCTTTAATCTTCATGCATTGTATTTACTCAAGATAAAAGAACAAAAGAACGGACCGCTAAAAAAACTAATGTATTTGCAGCAATAACAGCACTTTATTATCCATTTTAGCATTATTTTTCTATTACTCGGAATCTTTCTTAACACAACTTCTACCCAGTGAAACAAGATAAAAGCGCGATCAAATTTAGAACTATTGCAACTAAATCTGTTTATAAAAAGAAGAAGAAATATTTACAATTTTGGTGTTGCTATAACTCAACATGAAACGATTAAAATACTAAATCTGCACCAACAATATTTTTCTTTATTTGGTGTTTAACGTCGTTTTCAACCACGAAGGTTATATCGCGACGGGGAAAGGGGGGGGGGGGGGGGGGGGGGGGGGGAGATGGGATAGAGCCACTTGTCAATTGTTTCTTGTTCACAAAAGCACTAATCAAAAATTTGCTCCAGGGGCTTGCAACGTAGTACAATATATGACCTTACTGGGAGAATGCAAGTTTTCAGTACAAAGGACTTAACATTTCTTACATACTGCTTGACTAAAATCTTTACAAAAATTGACTATATTCTATACAAGAAACACTTAACAAGGGTAAAAGGAGAAACATAATCCGTTAGTCGCCTCTTACGACATGCTGGGGAGCATCGGGTAAATTCTTCCCCCTGACCCGCGGGGGGTACCAACAACATATAGAAACCTGAGGAATATACCAGTTCTTTGCTAATACTATTGCTGAACAGCAACAAGAATGTTTTTTCTTCTCTGTGCTAAGACCATAAGCTGCATAAATCAACAAAAGCACACCTCATTCGAAAGTAAATTGTTTAGAATACAAAAGGGGCAATAGACGATGTGTGTGTGGGTTGTTGAAAGTTGCGCCCCTTGAAACACTGAGGCAAAACAATGCCACTCATTATTTCTTGAGCCAATCGATCTAGGCATCTCAGTGACGTGCATTTTATGCAGAGTTATCAAGAGTTCACGCCATTTTCATGTTGAAAATATGCACATCAGAACTCGCTACTTAGCGCTGCCATGGTCGCTTCTGTGCAATATCGGCGACTAAGCGTTTTGCCAACTGAACTATGTTTATACATTCCACAAAAAGCTCGGTTGGCGAAACACACATCGCTGGCGACACTGCAGACAAGTGATTGATGTGGCGGCGAAAAGTCTGCTCCAACGTGCATGTTTTGATTCGGAAAGGGTGAACGTTTTTGTTTTCACACGGGTTCAACTAATCAATGAAATTGTTTTACCGCAATGGCTTTATGGGGGCACAGCTCTAAAACAATGATTTCTTTTTTAAACGAAACATATTTCCGAAAAATAGTTCTTATGTGCAAAATGACGAGCCAATTTGTAAAACATCTTTTTTTTTTAAAGAAGATTGAAAACTCGTCCAGTACTGTTCAGCCAACATGTGAAATGCAACGAGAACGTTGTCTCAAAACTGTTCGCGTAAAATACATACAACTATTGTTGCAACATGAACAGATATAGCTGCTTCTGTTTTACAAAACACAATTTTTTTTAATACAACAGACCAGCATTACTTGCAATCCCTGTTCAAAACTGTCAATTTCTGATATGTTTTTGGATATCCACGAACTGACTTCACATCAGTTTTCTTTTTAAAAGGTATATTCCTGAAATCTTTAAAATCGGACTTTTCCCCCACATAAAGCCTTAACAGAATTAAAAACAAATTAAAAATAAAATACGGGGCACTTTTTATTTTGTTTGACATAAGAAAAAAGATTGTTTTTCCATTCCGAGCGTACAGTAGACACAAGTAGTAAACGAAACTAGTACGAACGTAGTTTTCAATTACAGTATTTAGAACACAGGAACGGGCGCCCTAGCTCTTTTGGATCAGAGTTCCGATTCTTTATCATACTTTCCCGGCGCTTAATGTCTAGCAGGCGAAAGTAGTGGGATTTTAGGAAGAGGAATCCGAATTCCAGCGTTAATGCAGTCTAGTTCAAGAGGTAAAGGAAAAACTTTAGGCCAGTAAAGAAAAACGCTGTATGTATGCGAATTCTAGGGGACTTGTGAGCGGCAGTTTCGTTGGGGATAAACAACGTTTTAGAATGTCTGCTGCACTAAAAACCGGAAAACATACTTTATACTTTTATTTTTGGACGAAAATTTGTCATACAGCTTAAAAAAAAAAAAAAAGGCACTTGTGATATTGTTATTGGAAAATAACGAACAAATCAAAGACTCCTACCATTTACCGGAAAAAGTCATTTGTATATATAAAATGCAGAAAAAATGGTAGTTCTAGCTGTGTTTGGGCCAACAAGTAAAACGTTTTTTTTATTTTAGTTATATTTTTATCAACTTTTAATTTGTCAGCTTTAAAAAGAACATTTAATAAGTAGAGTTATGTCGAAACTTGTTAAAAGAAATCCCTACATGACTGGGCAAATCATTTTAAATTGCAGCAAAAACTGATGGTTGGAGAAAAAGGATGAAATACTTTTGCGACTACAAGTGAAACTGAATTTACATACAGTGACACTACAATTGAAACAAAGCAACTTTCAGTTACAAGTGAAATGAAATTACCGAATGGCGATGCTTTAGAAAAACAAGATACGCTTTTAGCAATAGCTACAAAATCCTGCAATGATACTTTCCTACAATGGGGGTAAAATGTGCGTGCGTCAGAAATGGTGGTTCCTACCTGACTGCCGCGATGAAAGGTTGCCGATGACAGAGCTTCACGTTCCGACGTCGAGGTATGATGACATCACCTGCAAAGAGCAACAATTCAGTTTTCGACAAAACTAATGCAAACACAAAAAGAGGAGAAAATATAGTAATCTCTGCAGAGAAGTTACAAATTCAACAGGAAGAGCGCATTGTTACAAAAGAAAAGTTAAGCAGTAGTTGAAAAAATACTAGACTTGGAAGCGTGTTTTGGCTACAACCAGTGATCGGTGCAGTAGGCATAAAGAGGGTAGTTGGGACTTTTAAGATCAATATTGCAGAATTGTTTTTACTTATATATGAATGAAAGTTTGTCAGTTTCACACAAAACGTGTGCAAAGCACGGTCTAACAAGAGATTTGAAGGAAGCGGGAAACAAAGAATTGGACTAGCGAAGAAAACGTGAGGAGAAAAACGTTCGAAAGCTGGAGGACAAGAATGCAGGAAAAATTATTAAACACGGACATATTGACGATAATTACCTTTAGACCACGGAAAGATGTTCCCATCCTTCAAGGAAGCATCGATGACCACAGCCGACAGAGAACTTGATGAAGTGACGTCAACAACCTGTGCAGGAAAGAAGGAAAACGTTAGCAAACTGAAAAACTCCACACATAATTATTCCCTCACTCATACTATTAGGCAAAAAAAAATAAAAAAAATAGGTGTGGTTACGGTAACATAGCCAAAAAAAATAGGGTAGGAAGGTAGGCAATAACTTTTTGTTGTTTAAAATTTTTTTTTCTAATGTGTACAAATTAAACCTACTTGACAGGGAAATAAGTGTGCGACTCGGGCGACTGTGCTTTCGTTGCGTTTTCTGCACTCGGTTTTTTTTTTTTTTTTTTTTTTTTTGACAAATGTAACAAGAAATTCCTCCGAGGTAGGAAAAACACCCCCGTCCTTACCATTCTCACTGCCACCAACTGAGAAGGTTATTTCCCTTTGACCATTAATATGTCCCTCTATAAGTCCTTGTATAATTTTAATCCACCAATAACTCCCTAACCGTGTGTTTGACTGGTCCCAATTTTTGTAAGGACCGTCTCAGGAATGTATAGAACCTGTTCACCAAGTTTGGTGACGATCGGTCCGTTCATTCTTGAGATCTATATGCGAACACAAACAAACAAACAAACACATCGACCGAATCCTATACACACCCCTATACCGGGGGTGTAATAAAAAGTTATAGGGTCGGCCCTTAAAAATTGGGTAGGTCGGGTTACCGTAACCACACCTATTTTTTTTTTTTTTAGGCCTAATGCAAACACAAAAAGAAGAGAAAATATAGTAATCTCTGCAGAGAAGTTACAAATTCAACAGAAAGAGCGCATTGTTACAAAAGAAAAGTTAAGCAGTAGTTAAAAAAATACTAGACTTGAAGCGTGTTTTGGCTACAACCAGTGATCAAACAGCACAACTCGGTGCAGTAGGCATAAAGAGGGTAGTTGGGACTTTTAAGATCAATATTGCAGAATTGTTTTTACTTATATATATGAATGAAAGTTTGTCAGTTTCACACAAAACGTGTGCAAAGCACGGTCTAACAAGAGATTTGAAGGAAGCGGGAAACAAAGAATTGGACTAGCGAAGAAAACGTGAGGAGAAAAACGTTCGAAAGCTGGAGGACAAGAATGCAGGAAAAATTATTAAACACGGACATATTGACGATAATTACCTTTAGACCACGGAAAGATGTTCCCATCCTTCAAGGAAGCATCGATGACCACAGCCGACAGAGAACTTGATGAAGTGACGTCAACAACCTGTGCATGAAAGAAGGAAAACGTTAGCAAACTGAAAAACTCCACACATAATTATTCCCTCACTCATACTATTACCATGATTTTCTTCATCATGACAAATCTTTGACACTGAACAAGCATAAATACAAGAAAGGATGCCAAGCATGCCACAAACAAAAGAAGCTAGAAAATAAGGAAACAAGAAAATGTTAAACTGCGAAATAGTCAACTAACTTGATTACCTTCAATAATATTAAACCTAGACCACAGGCGGAAGGTATCGTCCACTGGACTACCACTATCACAGAAAGACTACAAGGTCTGTCACTCACCTTCGAGTCAGGGGCGGACCTAGTTGTGGGTAAGGGGGGGGTTCCAAATAGGAGCAGGGGTCCAGGGGCCGCTCAGGCCCCGGTGGGGTCCATGGGCAAAGCCCTGGTGGGGGGTCTGGGGGGCTTTGCCCCCCAGATGCTGAAGGAATTTTATTTTTTTAGGTCAATCGGAGGCCTCTCGTGGAAGATAACAAGGTAAAAAAAAACACGGATGGGGGGTGGGGGGGGGGGTTCCGGGCACCCAGGAACCCCCCCCTAGGTCCGCCCCTGCGAGTCTTCTGTGTTCTTGGACTTGGAGTCGCTTCCTGGGGAAAAATATTGTTCAAGACGGTTTGCCTCTTCCTACAGTCAAATAAATACAGTTGAATGATTGTTTGAACTATTATGTGCCTTTATTTTTCAGCTTCCGTCCGCTGCAGGTTGTTTTTAACCATCATTTGGACGACGTTTGCGAGCCGCTAATCCACTTGGAGACAAATCATGTATCCGCACCGAATATGCATACCAGAGCTCATTGGTCTAAAACATATGTAAATATTGTGCAGCAAAGGGAAGCTACCCACGGAAAAATAATCATCGGAGTACATGATTTGTCTGCAAGTGGATTAGCGGCTCGCAAACGTCGTCCAAATGATGGTTAAAAACAACCTGCAGCGGACGGAAGCTGAAAAATAAAGACACATAATAGTTCAAACAATCATTCAACTGTATTTATTTGACTGTAGGAAGAGGCAACCCGTCTTGAACAATAGTTTCCCCCAGGAAGCGACTCCAAGAACAAAGAAGACTCGAAGGTGAGCGACAGACCTTGTAGTCTTTCTGTGATAGTAGTAGTCCAGTGGACGATACCTTCCGCCTGTGCCTAGACTAGCAGGCCTTGATTTGAAGACCGGGGCGCACGATTCAAACGGGAGAAAACAAACCGCGGGTTCTGATTCGTTGAAATCACAACACATCTCCGTTTCAACCAATCCAACACTGCGGGTGGCTCCCGTTTGGATTGCAACTTTGTCGTGCACCTCGGCCCAGAACTCGTAGAACAAACTTAGGAAAGCACCGAACCCTTTTTACACCCTGCACCCCAGATCGCCGATCAAATGACTAAATTAATCAATTTAATATGCTCAAGCCTCGGAGCTCAATTCGTCAATTCCTTTCACGATAGATATGATTAAAGAGATTTGCATCAAAACTGAGTAAGTCCAAACTGCGACTGGATGGTGAGTCGATGACTGATTTACGATAAAATTCAACAATATCAACAGCCTTTTAGGCAGATTCTTTTATTAAACTGTGGCACATAGTCATGTACACACTATTGATGGGCATATTTAGAGTTGAACTACAAAGAATATGTTTGGGAAAAAAATATCTTAAAGATAGGGTGTCCACGCCGCCATCTTGGAGAGTTTTCTGCCGAATTGGGCCGATTTGAAGAGTTTGGGGAATCTAGTGTACCTTAATTAAGACACACCTGGCTCGGTTTGCTCAATAAAGCACCAGAAGTATGCTAAATAATTAAATAAAAATGAGTAAATTGGCATTTGGTCGCGACCGAGCTCTCCACCATTTGAAGATTAAAATTGGCCGTCAAGACTGGTTTTCGTCGCCTGTGCTCGCCGAGACGGCTGCTGTCATGACAACTGGCAAAAAATGGCGGACGAACCGGACGTATCGCAAAGAGCTAGTTCATTTCTCAACGAAATTGAGTCCACGGAATGAAAAGGAAACCAATGACAGAACCTGAACGGAAGCGAGGCAGACGACAAACTACAGCAGAACGCAACAAGCGAACCATATTCATAGGATATCAATGGGAACGATGGATACAGGAGGCTGTAAAAGTGTAAGTGTAACCGTTGGGGCAGAATCCGCCGGCGCCGATGAAGCGCTCGCAGAAATCCTGCTAGATTTGTAAGTACGACAATCCAAGTTCTTGTTGTGTAGATCTATACTTTTTCCTGGCCGAAGCCTCATTACATTTTTAATCAGTAATGCTTGCTGGTCCTGCCATTTCACGAAAATGGACCAGCCACTGTTTGTATCCATGTGCACTGACTTTCGTAAATTCCGTCACTTGAACTCAGAACTGTCATTTTCTTCACCGCGATACACAGTTCATTGCGAAGATCTTCCTCAGTAAATCGTTCAGATTCCACGTACGATTTGTTGTCAAGAAACAACTCCAAACGAAAGTTTCAAATCAAACTCATCATCCTCCATCTTGCTTGTCGAAGCACTAAAGTACTGTATCGATGTAGATCTAATGAATGCTTGATCAAGCGAGCGCATGCATACGTATTTTTTTGTGGCTGTGGCGGCTGATTCTAGTTGTTATGTTTTCGGAACACAAAGTGATGAATTCTCAGTGAACGCACTATACAGAGAGTAAGGCCAGCTTTGCTAGTGACACGCTAGGGTCCGCGCTATACTGTTAGGAGGGGGGGGGGGGGGGGGGGTGGGGGTGTGGGTAACGCCAAGAACCTATCGCCAGGCGAGTCTAACATCACTTACACATGGCTGTGCTTTGTGTACACGGGTGTCTGAGACTGTCTAGCGCCACCATTGTTTCTGTTGCTATTTATAAACTATGACGTGGACATCATTTGTAAACATTGCCGAGCAGGATTTGTGCTCGGAACAGCTGATTCTGTGACAGTGTGCAGCCAAGAGGCATAAGTGAAACGGGAACAGTCATGAGGATGCAGACAGATTTTCAATACATTCATCATGTTCTCTTTTAGAAAATTAGAACAAAAAATAACAAGAGGAGAACTTCGAGAAGTAACAGGAGAATGTACGCAACAATAAGCTTTATTTTTAGGGGGATGGGTGTGTGTTGGTGTGATTGTTCCTTTGTATATTTATCATTCATTTGTGTTTATACAGTGGATCCCACTTTTATAAGACCCCCCACTTTCAGACTCCTTTGACCTTCCATTTTAAGACATTGTTTACTCAGAATTTGTTTTCATAACCTCGTTAATTTATTCCCATTTAAAGACTCCCTCCTGTTCATGAACTGATTTTCTCAGATTTCATAGATCACATTCCTGTACTTATTTTTCAATATTCTTCCAGTGATATATAAAAAGGAATATATTACTCCCTACTTCAATACTGTATACATTTGTCAAATTATTCAGCCAGGAAGGTGTTACAATCTTTTGAGAAGTTGGCAGGAGGCGCTCCATGCTTTGACTGAAGGAGTTCTGTACCTCCCAACTATTATTAAATAAAATAGCAGGGGGCCTAAAATGTAGTCATACGCTCTTCATGGTTTCTTTGTGTAAATCATGTGGAGAAAATTACATCTTTACATAGCGTATGGTATGTTATGTAATGTGTATGTGCACAGATGCATATTTTGAAAAACTCACACATACTTTTTTTTCATTTACCAGTTACTATGCGAAGACACAAGAACAGCAATCTTTTACATCTATCAAGGCAACTGGCGGACGACAACCAGTGATGCAGGAGTCAGATGTTTCTTAATTTCATCTGTAGAGGAGTCGGTGTAAGTCAATAAATCTATAATTTGCACATTGCTGTCTCTGAACCAAATGAAATGGAAGAGTGAATGATGTTTTATTGTGTGTGTGTGTCAGAGTGTGTGTGTGTGTGTGTGTGCCTGTGTTTTCATTTGTTATTTAGACTATGTAATTAGTTTCAAAGAAATACATGCCATAGAATGAGTGCAGGTGAGTGGTCATATTTTTAATTTGTTTAGTTTTCTATCAAGATCATGTGTATATAATATTTATTTGTATAAGCAAATCGGCCGGGATTGCATAAGCTGCCATTGGTTTGAAAATAACTGTCTCTTTCTTTATTATTGCGTTTTTGCGGAGAAACAAATGGTTACAGTTAGAGGACAAGACAATTATTATTATTAATAAATGAAACAACAAATGCACACAAATATACTCAATTGACAAGAGCATTGTTCAATTTTATTTGATGTAAATCTCAAGACCACAGCCACACATTCTCTCTGAACAGTTCAAGGGGGAAAAACATGAAACTAGTGTCTGGATTCTAAATTTCACTGTTTGAGAGATCTCAATAACCCAGAGCCATTGTTGTATTACTTCCACAGCTGCACCATGTTGTCAATGAGCACTCTTGGCTGCTGTCGTATGACCAGGGACCTAGGGTATGCAGTCATGGAGACCTGCTTTGAAGGCTCTACAAGATGAGCAAATACTTCCTGAGAAACATCCCCAACTACTGAAATTTCAGGTACATATAATAACAGTTTTTGATCAGCAAAAAGGACACATTGTAACTCTTTCAGACGTTTTAGACTCGAATAAATGATAGTTCAAATTAAATTTAAAATAAACATCAGTTCAGTCAAATTGTGGAAACTGTTAAAATGTGAGGTGCGGGATAGATTGAATAAAAACTCTAAATGTAGAAAGTCTAGATAAATACAAAGAAAAAACATTTTTCCTGTGCTTCTTCAAAAATTCAAAAGCAGGGACTGTTTGTTCAAATTTGCTATGCTCTCTACCATCATCCTGAACTCAGGTCAAAATGAGTTCAGCTCACTCTCTCCCTGACAGGATGCCTTGAGTTTCCTTGTCTGGCAAGGAAACCGATATTTTTACATATGTAATGTATTATAATTTACTAGTAATACCCGTGCTCCGCATGGGATTTTTTCTTCTTCATTAATTACAGAGTTAATTATGAATAAGAAACAACAAAAACGTGTTCAATGTGCAATGGCAAGCGCCTACAGAACAAAATGCCATACATTTATTGGGAGAGATAAAAAAGGGCACAGTGGTGGATTGGCCATGACTTGTGCAGTGACAACAGTAACATATTAAATTTAGAAGTAATTGCGACAAAGTTACCCCAAAAAAGCGCTAGCACACACAGAACAACAAAATGTGATAAAACATCAAACCTAAGAAAAGGAGCGTTCAATGTGCAATGAACTGCAAACCATTTACACAGCAGCAAACATGTGACGCTTTCTGAAATTTCGGTCAATGTAGTGATATTTTCTTTTTACCCGGCTCGGCGCTTGAATACACTTTCTTTGTTTTCTTGCATAGCTGCTCGCCATTAGTAATGCAAGAATCTACAGTTTGGTGAAGACAGACAGTTACGAAGGAAAGGCTAAATGCGGCCAAACAAAACAAGAAGGGCAAAGCCCATACGACTCACATGCTTGACATCAAATAACTAAACCTAGCAATGACATCATACACTAAGAACTGCTTTACACATTTTTCCTACCAAAATACATGTGACCTTGACCCAAGGTCAAGGTCATCCAAGGTCATGCAACACAAAGCTGTTAATTCAAGACATAGGAAGTACAATGGTGCTTATTGGCCCTTTCTACCATGAGATATGGTCACTTTTAGTGGTTCACTACCTTATTTTGGTCACATTTCATAAGGGTCAAAGTGACCTTGACCTTGATCATATGTGACCAAATGTGTCTCATGATGAAAGCATAACATGTGCCCCACATAATTTTTAAGTTTGAAACAGTTATCTTCCATAGTTCAGGGTCAAGGTCACTTCAAAATATGTATACAATCCAACTTTGAAGAGCTCCTGTGACCTTGACCTTGAAGCAAGGTAAACCAAACTGGTATCAAAAGATGGGGCTTACTTTGCCCTATATATCATATATAGGTGAGGAATTCAATCTCAAAAACTTCAGAGAAAATGTGAAAAATGTGAAAAATAGCTGTTTTTTAGACAACATTTATGGCCCCTGCGACCTTGACCTTGAAGCAAGGTCAAGATGCTATGTATGTTTTTTGGGGCCTTGTCATCATACACCATCTTGCCAAATTTGGTACTGATAGACTGAATAGTGTCCAAGAAATATCCAACGTTAAAGTTTTCCGGACGGCCGGACGGACGGACGACTCGGGTGAGTACATAGACTCACTTTTGCTTCGCATGTGGGTCAAAAAGTGGCTACATTGACCGAAATCTCAGAAAATATGACACATGGGAGTGAAATAAACACAGCATTAAATGAGCAAATAGTGTGCACAGTACAAAAAAAAGTTTGACACATTAGCAAATAGGAATGAAAAAGTAACCCAGTGGTAAATATACAGTGGGTTCTGTGAACAATAACAAATCATATAATTGGGAAAGAATAAAACAGCGTTAAATTGTGCCCTTTTCTTAGATTTCAGTCAATGTGGACAGTCTGAAAATTCAATCAATGTGACAAAATCCTTTTGTCACGCTTCAAGTTCAACCAAGATGATGAATGCTAGTTAAAATGTGTAAAAGAATATATAACACCAATCATATAATTGGGAAAGATATCTCGTCGCAGTACCCCGACAGCTCGAGTCACCCACAATGAAACGTTTGTACGATTGACTGGACTTAAACAAATTAGCGGCTACATTGACATAAGTGAGGGACATAAATGTGCAAAAAAATGTGCCCAGAGAACAATAGTTGAACACATCACCATATATGTCTTGAGACGGGAAAAAAACAGCACTAAATGGAACAAAATTTGTACACTTCAGCAAACATGTGAGTGAAAAATAAAATGTTAACTCTTACACTGGTGCAATTCTGTAACACATGTTACATAGCCACTGGTGAATTAACAGAGAAAAATAACAAAAAACGGTCATAATATTATAGGTTTTCGCATACATGGGAGGTAATAGGAACCGACCAAACAGACTCAGCCAGTAGCGCGACATGTGTCGTGACAACCAGGTGACAGTATACCTAAAGTAGCGCGACATATGTCGCGACAACCAGCCTCAGGGTTAAAATGTGAAATTGGTTCTGCGTTCTGCGAACAACAAAATGTTTACACATGCATTGTGCACAGAGAACAAAAGTTTACAGATCACCATGCATATGTTCTGCGCGAACTTAGAATCCGGTTTCATTCTAGAATGGACCGGGTCCAGGTTGGAATTCTAACCCTGCGCAAGTACAGGGGTGCCATTCTAGAATGAAACCCTTGTTGCTGGTCCATTCTAGAATCGGCCGTGCGCAAGGTTGGAATTTGGGTCCAAGTTGGAATAGTCATTTCAGTTAGACTATCACACAGCCAAAGCCACAAATGTGGATTTTCTGTTTGTTTTAGTTTTTTGTGTGATTGGTTGGGTTTTTTTTCTCGGTTTTTTTTACACTTTACTCAAAGACATCGTGAATTGGGATTGTGATGTTCTGAAAGTGATTACGATTTTGAGAGACACTCAGCACTGATCGCTACGAACGGAAATTTCCGGACTGACAGTGTTTTGCCGATCTCGCTTGTAACTTTTAATCTTATTCATATACATGAAGTTGGTCTTCTGAATTGTGAAGATATAATGTCAACTTTTTTTTAAACCTGTGACAACAGCTCTATAACTCACTCTGTCCTTCTGTTGGTCTGTCTGTCGGTTAGTCGGTCTGACCGTCTGTCTGTCTGTCTGTCAAAAAAATTGTCAAAAAACCGGACATTTCCGAGAGGGAGACAGCGCTGACATTGCAAGCGGCCGCAACCGGCTCTCATCACAAAAACAACTGCCCTGCAAACATTACCGCCCTGGTAGTCCCCCTTGCTATGGTCTGCCTTTGTTTATTGCGTACTCAGGAGTGTCAACTTTCTTGACATGACATGACATCGCAAGATCGCCAAAGGATTTTTTTCAGGGGTAGACAAATCAACCCCATTTTATCAAAGGGAAGGTGCAGGTGGAGATAATTCAAGGGAAGACAACTCTGTCTTACCTACAAACATTACGGCCCCCTTTATTCAAGGGTTTCATTCTAGAATGGCACCCCTGTCCTTGCGCAGGGTTAGAATTCCAACCTGGACCCGGTCCATTCTAGAATGAAACCGGATTCTAAGTTCGCGCAGAACACATATATGGCATTATGATGGTTAGGCCTGAAGAAATACATTTGCTTTTGTTTAATATCTCTCTTGGGCTGCAAGCCAGCACAACATAATTAAAACATTTCATTTGCCGAATCAGCGCCACCAAAACTGATAAATAGGACTAAGCATGGAATATTCATTGCAGGGGCTCTTTTTATATTTAGTCAAGTTTTGACTAAATATTTTAACATCGAGAGGGAATCGAAACGAGGGTCGTGGTGTATGTGCGTGTGTGTGTGTGTGTGTCTGTGTGTGTGTGTGTGTGTGTAGAGCGATTCAGACTAAACTACTGGACCGATCTTTATGAAATTTGACATGACAGTTCCTGGGTATGAAATCCCCGAACGTTTTTTTCATTTTTTGGATAAATGTCTTTGATGACGTCATATCCGGCTTTTTGTGAAAGTTGAGGCGGCACTGTCACGCCCTCATTTTTCAACCAAATTGGTTGAAATTTTGGTCAAGTAATCTTCGACGAAGCCCGGACTTCGGTATTGCATTTCAGCTTGGTGGCTTAAAAATTAATTAATGACTTTGGTCATTAAAAATCTGAAAACTGTAAAAAAAAAATAAAAATTTATAAAACGATCCAAATTTACGTTTATCTTATTCTCCATCATTTGCTGATTTTAAAAACATATAAATATGTTATATTCGGATTAAAAACAAGCTTTGAAAATTAAATATATACAAATTATTATCAAAATTAAATTGTCGAAATCAATTTAAAAACACTTTCATCTTATTCCTTGTCGGTTCCTGATTCCAAAAACATATAGATATGATATGTTTGGATTAAAAACACGCTCAGAAAGTTAAAACAAAGAGAGGTACAGAAAAGCGTGCTATCCTTCTTAGCGCAAAGTCTACAACCCCGCTCTTCTTGTCAATTTCTCTGCCTTTGCCATGAGCGGTGGACTGACGATGCTACGAGTATACGGTCTTGCTGAAAAATGGCATTGCGTTCAGTTTCATTCTGTGAGTTCGACAGCTACTTGACTAAATATTGTATTTTCGCCTTACGCGACTTGTTTATTTGTCATGCTGTGTGACACACGCGTTGCAGTTGTCACCATGTGTAGAGTTTAAGATGATGTGATTCCTATTCTTATAAAGACAAAGTTGATCTCCGTTACACCCCGCAAAAATGTACATGATTGCCCATTTGGTCTTTGTTGATGTTCTTTGTCTCGTGACTTTATCGATATGTCGCAAAATGATTCCACAAAATTCAAAACAGGGATCAATTTTACCCGCAACTACTGACTCGAGTAAATAGTGTGCACAGTACAAAATTTTTTTTTACACATCAGCAAATAGGAATGAAAATGTAACCCAGTGGTAAATATACAGTGGGTTCTGTGAACAATAAGCAGATTCGAGATCGTCGATAATGATTTTTCATGTTTTTTTTTGGTAATTTATAAATTACAAAGGAATTGATATGCAAGACAGTTTCAAGCGAGCTATTTTTCGCGGCTGTATTTACTGTGCAAACAACTCTAAATATGACAAAAGTGTCACATGATAATCAACCGTTTGGTTTCACCGCTCACTGGAGCAGACAATTTTTTCTGTAACCAGTTGACAGTGATGAAACCATATATTACGGTCTCCTTCCGGCAGCAGTCCCAAAATACAAAACGTCTCTTTCCGTGGCTGTGTCAGTTTCCAATGCGACACTGTCATTGGCACTGTCATTCTTGTGACGCTCGTCGCGTTTTCACCTGTTTTTGACCGAAATGTAGCACAGGATGCCGTTGAAAAGCCAAAGGTCTTCAGCTTTTGTTGATCTTTGGCAGGCCTATTAGTTTTAATTCGGTGGCATAATTCAATGCGCTTCGTCAAAATTTCTTAAACTGAAACCAAAAGCAGACGCAAGACTTATAGTCAGTTGGAGTTGTCTCCCGTACTCCTAAACTTTAGTGTGCTGCAGACGGTTGTACCCAAACGGCTCATATTGCAAACGGTTTGGAATTCCCAAAAACGCAAGATCAGCACTACACGACTTCAGTGCACCTGTAGGCGAGAGTGCTCGGTCAATTTTGGACAATGTGTATCTTGAATGGAAAATATCGAATATCACGCTGTCCGAATGAATGGTGTTCTTATCGGAGAATGACGGCGCTCAGTTCAAAATGATAGGACATCAGACCGCCATGCTGCTATGTGAATCGGACATTTGAGCCTTTCAATCGGTCTATGCCTGACGCCTAACGACATCCCTGCCTAGGTTAGGAAAGGGGGGAGAAAACTGCTAACGCCCTGACCCAGGGTCGAACTCGCAACCTCTCGCTTCCGAGCGCAAGTGCGTTACCACCCGGACTGGTTTATGTGATTTTTCTTTGGGGTGATCTAAACCTTCGCTCTAAATTCACCTTTTCAACATGCATGACTTTTGACACAACTCTGTACTTAGCACAGGCGACCAGCATATATAGCCTGTGTACTGGCCAGCTGGATCGGTACATTTTTTCCTTATGGCCCACACACATTAACTGTATCTGGCTATTTGGACTCGTTCTCCCAAATAACCATATTTGCACAAAATAAATTGTCTGTAAGCAGCATAGTGTTGTGTTTTATTGATGTCTCCCTCTTCTGCTTCTTCCAGGACGAGGGCGTCGCTTCTCTGGGCCAAGCATGTGAAAGGAAACTCTCATCCAGCACCAACCACCAGTGCATCGAAATCCTGGAGTGTAAACAGAAAATCATCTTTCAGTGACAAAACTTGATTCAGATTTAAACATTAAAATTGTTAAAAAAAATATGCACCAAATTTAAGAAAATTGGAGAAAATAATGAGAAAGAAGAAATTGTAATTTATGTAATAGAGCATGTCTTGGTGTGTGTGTGTGGGGAGGGGGTGGATATACACCTGTGACGGTACAGGCTTTCCAGTATGATAGAACAGAGTTGAGGCAGGTATATAAAACAGAAAGCAATTTAATATAGATTATATCGAACACAGAAGAAGAAATGTACATGAGTGATGACACTGACACTGGTTAGTAAAACAAGACTGTCCTGGGACATTGTGAATATTAGTGTAGAGGCACCTGTAACATATCTTTAGCTTCTTGGAATGAATTGCACATGATTGTCTCTTGAGACACATATACTATATGTCACCCTCTCCTTGAAATAATCTTCTAATACTTGATTATTTAAACATGTTGTTTTGCATCATATCCATTTTGTCAGAGGCGAGTTTTGCCTCATTTGTACACATTTCTCCAAGACATTTGAATTCTGGTACACCTTTCCTTTTCATAGCTCGTGCCCAGTGTACCCATGTACTGTACAGAAACCCTCTTTTTTATGCCCCCTTATTTGTAAGGTTACTTTCTCTGATTTATGTTTATAAACTGTTATTTTAACCGTATTCTCAGACAGAATTATTTCAGAGTTTTTTAAAAAATATTTTAATAGTGGCAACTGTCTGCTTGCACTTGCAGAGGATTTAGAGCAAATCTCACACAAGGAATAGGTACTTACTGTCATAAGGCCAGCATTCAGCTTCACCATTTAGAGGCTAGGGCTTGGAGTTTCTCCTGGCCTGGTTCCTGGATAAGTTTCTGGAAGTGGAAAGATTGTTATTTCACTTTTAAATCAGTCAATACCCATTTTTACAACTATGCCTGCTTGAACCAGGCATAAACGAGTCATAACACACCACTAACCTGAACGATGAGCAAAACTTGCAAAGTATTTCTTATGAACAATGGTGTGTTTTTTAAATTTTAAACTGACTATTTCAAAAGAAAAAAAAGTACAGTTTTGTAAAGCACATTCATTTTTTTATATTGACGTGTGATTTTTCACACTTGCTTTTTTTTTAATTGTTTGTAAATTTTACCTCATCTAATGTTCTCATATTACATCTAGCACATTTTCCCTTGAAACCTTAAACAATTCAGAGGAGAGTGTTTTGTTACAACCTGTACTTGTGTATTTCCTCACAGGATACATTCCATGTAAATTATAGGAAAGTATTCTGATGAATGTATAATAACAATGAATGGATCATTTTAATGACAGCAAAATAAACAATGATGTCACAAGGGTGTTGTCTATTGCATTTCTGTGTGTCTCACTATGTTATCAGGAATTTTTTTTACAAAAGGCATTCTTGCACGTACAATTATATCACACAACTGTGGTATATTGCTCTTCAGAGGAAACAAAATGTTGGTGGGCCCTTTTGACAGACAGATGCACAGCACACTTCTATCCTTGCCATAATTATAACTGTGAAATCCCCATTATACTCTTCACCCAAGAAAAGAATATCTTCTGTTATTGTCATCAAAGTTCACCCTATTATTTCTTATATATATAACTATTTGTGCAAGTGCTATTGTCATTCATGATTCTGTGTATACATGCGTGTGTGTGTGTGTGTGTGTGTGTGAACCCGTGCATGGAAAGTACTAGGAAAAGGACTAAAACTAATCCTGATTTACCTTCAAATTGGTTCCTCAGCAGATCACTTTCTGTCCGCACCTCTTCCTCTCCTGCCGCCCTCTAGCACTAGTAAGGACAGCATGTTCTGCTGGAAGCGAAACTTCCATAGCCTAGACGGAACGAGAAGAGTTTACAGTTCTCATACTTCATCCTTACTCAATTTACAGTATCTGTATCAAACCTATTATCATCAAGAAAAGCTCACTTGACTTTGAAGAGCATGATTTATTCTCTATCGACTGCCCATTGAACAAATAAAATTCAGTTCTCATAAGCTTTACTAGTGCGAATAGAATTTTTGCTTTTAAAATGGGTGTGATAATTAGTATTTTCTGTTCTACTCACTCTTGCAAGCAAAGCACACTTTTACTTTTAGTTTACTGTTGTGTTTATTCCAGTGGTATGAATTGTAGCTAAAAAAAAAATGCATCTATCATATATATATTATCAAAAGAGTAACAGTGCAAATGCAGAGTCTTATAATTATTTCAGAAGGCAAGTCCTTGATTTTCCAATCCATGATCTACACACATTCACTGATTGAGCTATCGCCGTATCGGAAAGACGTCAGCCAAAATTAACTTCAGATTGGATGTTTCTCCACGAATTTCAAGCGTTACAATGGTCCAAAGTTCGATCAGCAGCACTTTGGAGGGGAGTGGAAAAGTCAGTATTAAGTTTGTGTGGGATAAACCATATGCAAAGCCGGCTGACGTCCTCGTTCTACTGCCTCTAGTAGCTGAAAACAAGTGATCTCATCGGCTACCAGTAAGTTCGTCACACGGTAGATTCGTCACGGGTGACGAAGATACCGGCAGGGTGGGCGGGTGTTTATGCTTAGAGCTTATGCTTTCAGATGTTTGATTTGTGGGAGAGATTCAAGATTCACATTTTTAAGAGAGAGAGAGAATGAAAATGCCATTTTAGATTGTGTACTTCACCTACTCAAAGAAAAAAGAGATACAAAATAAATACGCACAACATCACATATATATGCTCTGTGAAAGGAGAGAGAGAGCGGGAAAGAGAGAGAGAGAGAGGGGGGGAGGGGGAGAGAGAGAGAGAAAGGGGGGGGGGGGGGAGGTGCAAGGTTGTATTACCATTACATTACAGCCGCGCTCGGACTACTGTGGCGAAGTTACTGTGGCGAAGTTACCGGGGACCGGTGACGAATCTACCGTTTGACGAACTTACTGGTATCCATCTCATCATACCAACCAAATGGTTCGAAATGACTCGCCTTACAGATTTCTTTGCAGTCCTGCTGGGATCAACTTTTACACTAATACTGACTGTTGTATTGAAAGCCCTATTTGATTATAAACAACATTTCCTGTGGTCTACAAATCCGACACTTACCTGGTCAGTCTCCAATTCGTCAAAACGTTCCCTGATAGTCGCCATGTTGTCTCGAATCAAGGGACACCACCCACGGAACACATCACAAGAGTGCATTTTCCTTTGATATTACGACAATTGATTCAACTTCCCAAACTCTTAATTTTGCAAAGTTAAGTTAGTCCTTCTGTGTGGTAACATTATTTGTCACGCAGAATCTTCTGGTAAAGCTTTTAGAGCGATCTGAAGGCCTTTTACTGGCGGACACCCTATCTTTAAGCTGGGCGACCATGAAAACCTCTGGGTAAAAGCGCAACCAGAATTTTAATTTAAAGCTGTGGTCTATTTATGACTTTCCGGGGCTACGAGGTTGAAAAATTGGGATAAAATCATAATTCTGCACAGCAAACGCTACCCGAAACCCCACCTATACGGCGTGTATGACCTTGAGAGCTTCAGTCAACGCTTGAATTTTGCTGTGGTAACATCCGATTTGCTCTCTCAGAGCTGAGCATATTTGTCAAGAAGGATCGAGCAGAAAAAATAAACGACTTGGCAGGGATTCGAACTCGAAGGCCTCGGGACCTCAAAATGTCGGGGCCGATGTCTTAACCGCTAGGCCACTTCACCAGTGTTGTCAAAACAAAAAAAAAGATAATTGTATATCATTCTACACTTGAATTACCATTCATGCGTTGCAAAAACGTCAAAATTGCCATTAAAATTTGCCTTTATTTGCAAACATGTTTCACGGAATCGCAGTAGGCCCCCTACATGTTTACACCGTCATGCTACACGACATTCGCGCCATGCAAATCAGTAGCTGCGATATCATATCTCTATTTACAACATGCAAGAAAAATGACAAGAACAGTAATTGAATCTATCCAAAGCTCTGTGCAGTTGAAAACAGACATCTGAAAAATAGTTCTACATGTATTCACTTCTGAACAATGGGCGGATAGAGATATAAATCATGCTGCTTCAAGAATAACATAACATGAATTTATATCGATGTTTTTCCTTCTTTTTCTCCATTGGCGCAGTAAGTAACCTTGTGGTTTAGGACATGAGACACAAAGTCTCGAGGTCGAGAGTTCGAATCTTCGCCGGGGCGTTTATTTTTTCCCCCTTGATGAGATAAATCAAGTTATGATCAGTCTTGAGAGAGCAAACCGGATGTTATCCCTGTAAAATTCAAGCGTTGACTGAAGCTCTCAAGGTCATACACGCCGTATAGGTGGTGTTTCGGGTAGCGTTTGCTGTACAGAATTCTGTAGGCTACATGATTGTATCCCTATTTTTCAACCTCGTAGCCCCGGAAAGTCATAAATACTAAAATAGACCACAGCTTCAATCGAGAAAAAAGCAAATTGTACATACCAAAATGTGTGTTTTGGTGGTGAATTATTGCACGCAGTATCAATTAAGGTGCAGTTTTCATGATCATGTTGTAAGAAAGCATCAGACTCCTTGTTCTTTTTCTTCCCGTGTGTCAAACAAGTCACAGTAGCACGTGGTCATCTTTGCAAAACTAGACTCCAAGTCCAAAGTGTTCACTTCAACGGGACACTAACGACGCAAATGAGTTCCATTTTGTTTAGAGAATCACCACAACTGCGCAAAAGTCGTCACCACAACAGACACAGAATTCCACAAAACTGTTCCATTATATGCACAGAGAAGTGTGCAACATAGACGACATTTTTTTTGCTGGCTTGTCGGCGCTGTGAACTGTGGGACTGCAAGAAACTGACAAGAGTTTCTATTGGTCCTCACTGTGAACTCTGACTGCACGAGATGCACGTGTATTTTTTGTCCAGAACAAGAAAGAAAGGGACAGGGTCAGGAGGGGAAAGAGATTGAAACAAAAGAAAGGACATCAAATGGACAACAAACTAACGAAGAAACAAACCGACAAACAAACAAACAAACAAACAAAAACAGGACAAGAAATTTAGATTGAACATTAAAAAAAAAAGGTTTTGTTTCTAAAATGACGTTTGTCTCGGTGATTTTGGCATCATACGCAGTGGAATTGCCAGACTTGCTTGACATGACCACATTTACATGATCGTGTGTGTGTATGTTCGTGTTTCGGTGAGTGTCT
The DNA here is from genome assembly GCF_037325665.1 of Littorina saxatilis. Lineage (NCBI taxonomy): Eukaryota > Metazoa > Mollusca > Gastropoda > Littorinimorpha > Littorinidae > Littorina > Littorina saxatilis. Next base: position 13,446,742 of record NC_090261.1, on the reverse strand, counting down.
TTGTGTGTGTGCTGTGTGTGTGTGTGTGTGTGTGTGTGTGTTCTTGTTAAGACCGCGTCGTTTTGACTTTGGCCCGAAAATGGAGCCGAATTGTTTTGACGCACCCCGTTGTTTTGACGTCACAACAACGGATGCCTCGATTTTCGAGCTTCCCGCCCTAAGATATACCATGTGACACAAGGATTTGATTTTATTGGTTCTGTCCAAACTATGATAATTTTGTCAGGGTTGAGTGTGTGGCGAGTGTGTTGGGCTAGTGTTTTGCGGTCAAAACAAGAACTGTACTTTTTTGGGTTCCCCTGGCGGCAACATTGAGAGAGAGAGCGAGAGAGAGCGGATTGCCGCGTGAAACCGTGATTTGACACGATGGCTGACGCCGACACGCGGGGTGAACGCCGCAGCCGGTACATTACCACAGACACAGGTGTGTATTATATTTATAGTACTTTGTTGTCCATTTTAGACGAAAAGACAGTTGACTGAGTTGTTTTTGAAATAGTGACGCGCCTTCAACTTTATCTTTCAGGTCTGTTGCCACATGGCTCTGACATTCCAAAATGGCTAACCTCGTTTTTTGGAATTTAGAGCTCACAATCCAGTGACAGTGACATTAACAAGAACTTGATCAGTCATTAATTATCAATGGCTTATCAAGTTGTTGGTACAGGTTACTATGCAAGAGTCTTATACATTAAAACAAATTATGGCGAGTGGTGCACAGATCTAAATACTCTCAGTATACTGAGAAGGCACGATGCATGTTGGTTTTTTAACTTCCGAAAGATTCTGAGATTAGCTGTGCGTACAAGCGATCGAGCACTGATTTTATCAGTATTTATATAACTATGTTTTGTTTGTGTCAGTCTGTGCTTGTTTGCTGAATTTATGTGTAGGAGCCTGAGGCGGGTTGAGATCTAGCTCCAATGTTCAAATTTCAATCTCGCCTTAGGCCTAGTAGCTGTTGAATTAGGGAGACCGAATAAGTCAGTCACGGTGCGACTATATATTTTTTTTTAATTCGATTTATTTAATTAAAAACTCTTCACGTCCTGTACCGCACGACTTTGTTACTATACTTAGGAATGACCTCACAGGACGGAAGCGCTCTCTGTGCTTGAAAACCACATTTAGGTCACTTCCTTTGTAAACAAGCACATAGCTGCTCCGCGGTTCGTTCGTTTGGTGAACGTTTTGGTAGTTTGCAATGGATTTGTATTGATTTTTTTTTCACGGAGATTTTGGGACCATCTCTGGTGATGCTGATACAGTCAGTAAAGACAAATTTGGGGATATTATCGACGAATTAGGGGCAGAACAAGTGCTGGGACTCGAAGCAGACAATCGCTTGACATTGAAATTGTAAGCTTAATGTAGTTTAGTTTCATCTCCCCCGTCGCGATAACCTTCGTGGTTGAAAACGACGTTAAACACCAAATAAAGAAAGAAAGTTTCATCTCTTTGTTCCACCATCACCCAGCCGACGCGGCGACTTCCTGGCGTGGCCGTAAAGTCCGGTTACTCGATCACGTCGCTCTCTGCTCTGTGCATCGTCAAATATGTTCATGCTTTTCACCTGTTGCACGTGAGTGAGTGGAGACTCGGCTCCCCCATAATCATGGTCCAACAGGCATGCGAATCATTAATTCTGCTTTTTACACGATGAGTCTTCTTCTGTCAATTTAATGCATACTAGTTACAAATTAAAATGACAGTATGATTTCTTCATTAATTAACTACTCATAATGATAATACATGTATTATACGTGTATACTTTACATACATGTTTTATAACATAAAACCCATAAATGTCGTGTCTGACACACACAGATACCCACTTTCTGGTCATTTTCATCAAATCCTTACGGTACTGAGGCTTAGCAATAGGGAAATGTGTTCAGGACGTGAATAGTTATTTGACCGGGCGAAGCTGGATTGACTTTGGACTTATCATGTATTGGAGCCATTCTTCCGTTCTGGGGACGAAATCCGTCTGTTGAAAAAAAAAAACTACTGTTTGTGTTTTACTTTACCCATACACACGCACACGTTTTTGTTCCTCTTTTTTTCTCTTCATCCTCTTTTTGTTCTGTTTTCTTCTCCTGTCCACGACATTACTGCTTCCCCTCAAACCTATGATGTATTTTTTCCGTGCATGGTTTATCCCTGTCTCTTCCCAGAGACCAGGCAGTCCGGTTACAGTAGCTCGGGTACTTTGTATCTCCCCCAAACTCATCAACTTAAGTTCATTACAGACAGAATAATTAGCATAGCCGCTAATTCAACAGTGTATAGCCTATAGGCTCTCTTTTTCTTTTCTCTCCTCGACATTCAACCCATGGTCCCCCTCGACCACTACCATCTTTGACGCAATGTCACTGTCAGAAAACTCACTGCCTTCTTCGGCATCATACAATTCATCATCTGACAGAGACTCGTCAGTGGTAAGACATAATGCATTCTCATCATACTCCAACTCCTTTGGATCAGACACACCTGAATGACAATGCTTCTCAATTAAAAATGTACACATGCTTTTATGTGAGTTAGGGAAGTATAAATAGAGAATACTATATATGGCTTGCTGTGTCGTACCAGATTTTCATGAGTTGTTTTTTTAAATATTGAACTGCGAGCGAAAGCGAGCTATTCACTATTTTAAAAAGCAACGAGTGTAAATCTGGTACAAAACAGCAAGCCATGTAGTATTCTGTTTATCCTACATACTGTACTTACGTGTATTTTACTGAAAATGTCCTGCAGTCGAGGCAGCTAAATTGAAGACGCTTGTTTTGGAACCTCGATCTCTTCTAAAGCCTCGTGCAATCTATTACGTCAAAGCAAAGAAACGTCACTCTGAAAGTGTGGCTTGACGTGTTAGTTCTAAAAATTCATCGAAGGTAATTAGCGAGCGCAATCTTTTTTCTTCTATAATGACGTTTGTCTCGGTGACTTTGGCATCATAAGCAGTGGAAAAACAGGTCCCTGCCAGACTTGCTTGACATGACCTCATTTACATGATATATACACACGTGTGATTTGAACGATTATTATCTCACGAGTATCTCTCTCGCGTATGTAGGATGATATTATTAATCAAATGAAAATTTACAATAAAATGTTCTATTATGTCACTAGTGGAACCAGGAGGCCGAGGCCAGAGATTTAAAACAAGGGAGTACTTCCCACATTTCTCATACGGCCAAAGAATGGTGCAGGCTGCACTGGCTAAGAGTCTACCTGCCATACCATTGCCAGATGACACCAGCAATCATCCAGGTACAATGTAATCCCATTTTTATTTTGTTGAAAGGCAAGATTTAACCAGAAAGTAAGGAACTAACTCAGGGGTTCCACTTATTGCACACACAAAAGTATATATAATATACGCAGTTTTCAGCCTCCGTACACATTTTCACCGACATGTTGCATTTTGTCACGCAAAATTACAATTGCACTCAAAAAACTAAATAGCCACGAAGAGAGCACCTGAACTCCCACCTCTGATTCTCCCCACCCGCCTTGTTCATCACTGTTAACACTTGTGTACTTATCGCCAGAGGCCATAGTACCAGTGCTCTACCGAATTGAATCTTTATTCCTTAGGTCACTGCCACCGGCGATAGCCATATAAATTATATGAATGACCAGCTCTACCGAAGAGGAAGATTGCATTACATTTCTTTGGGGGGGGGGGGGGGGGGGGGGGGGTCATGAGTCACAGAATAAATAATTGATCCTGCTGTGTTCAGCAAAACAATGGTCTGCCTTATCACACATGCCATCAGTTTGGTGCACTGCCGATTCAGTTTACAGGCCAGGGGTGTCCGGGTCTACTCTGATTACATCGGACTGACCCACAGTGATTGTTTTTCAGGCCGAAATATCTTCCATTTAGCGCCATGCAAATAGTTCAGTTCCTCGCTTAGAGGCCTATTACCTGTACAGAGCCACTGCAAAACGCAAACAGACCGATCTGTCGTCGGAAAGTGAAAGAACAGAATCTGATGAAGGGACTTCTTTTAGTTACTTATCATCATCATGTCCAGTGATGGCGCTAGTACTTTTTTCAAACCGGTACGCAAACTTTTATGAAGCAAACAGTCCAGAAAAAAACGGTAGGCTGGTCATTGGAACCAGTTAGAATCCAGCTCAGAGTACTGGTTTTATAGTTTTGCCAGCGAAAAAAGATGCGGTAGTTCTAAAAATCAACGGCAGCCAATTTTGTTCGGGGATTTTTTCGTTTCAACCGGTAAAATACCGGTAATTACCGGTTAAAGCCAACATTGCATGTCTTCTCATTCGTAGTGAGAAAAACACACTTCTCCTGCGCGTTTTTTCCCCCAATTAAGTTTGTAATGGTACGCGTTTTCCCCGGCTCATACGCATTTTTTCAGTCATGTTGTGTATGCAAACGCAAAAAGCAAAAACCCAGTGGAACCCCTGACTAACTAACTGTTATGCAATACTTCTGGAGGGGTGATCACACTACAGTGAACACAGTTTAGTTATGACTAAGATATGTAGTTAAATTGCTATTCTGATACACATGGAAGAATTCAGGGTTATGATTTGATAGTCTCACATGGACCTATTTCGGTCTTAAGGCCATATATATATGTCAACGGAAGCTGCTCAATATCCTATATATTTACAACAATAAAGCATGCTTCCTGTTTCATCACCGTGGATGAATTAAGTGCTTGCATGCACATACCTGGTCAGGTTTGCTTCTGTTACTGGTCGACAGACGATATAGTTTGTACAAAAACTAAATTCTTGCCGTCCATGAAATACATCCCTGGTAAAAATTCAATTCCTGCAACACACCTTGCAAAACTAGTAGCTGCAGTCTAGCAGACGGTCTTTCCAGTGCTTTGTAATGAATCGGCAATATTGCCTTTGCCTATGCAACGCTCATATATATGCAGATCCCAATCTGATGAATGGACTGACCCACAGTTAACAGAGAAAATAAAGGACCCACTAGAGAAAGTGCTGAATTCTTGGGATGTAGTCTGATGATAGACGGAAGACAGACAATAGACGGAAGACAGACAATAGACAGAAGATAGACGGAAGACAGACAATAGACGGAAGATAGACGGAAGACAGACAATAGACGGAAGACAGATGGTAGATCGAAGACAGACAATAGACGGAAGACAGACGATAGACGGAAGACAGACGATAGATGGAAGACAGACAATAGACAGAAGATAGACGGAAGACAGACAATAGACGGAAGACAGACGATAGATGGAAGACAGACGATAGATAGAAGACAGACGATAGACGGAAGACAGACGATAGATAGAAGACAGACGATAGACGGAAGACAGACGATAGACAGAAGACAGACAATACACGGAAGACAGACAATAGATGGAAGACAGACGGAAGACATACAATAGACAGAAGACAGACGGTAGATGGAAGACAGACGATAGACGGAAGACAGACGATGTAGTCTGACGATAGACGATATATATACGGACGTTCAACCAGTATTTGGCTTCAGCTTGATTCAGGAACAAGAGGGCGACCGCAACTGAGTCGCATGTGTAGACAAACCATAATGCCTTTCTCCAGTCCAGTCTATGAAATAGGACTTACAGCTGATCTAGCTGGACTCTACGCAAGCTTCAGTACGAATGAAGTAAAATCTCCCATATCAAATTTATTATACACAAATATGAAAACAGTTAACTAGACTGTTCTAACTGTAAACCAACGTAAAGGGGAAATATGAAGCTCAAAAACAGGTTTAAGTCCCAAGCATCATGCAACCACAGGCGCTTTCTGTCTGTCTTTCCTACAGTTGACTGCAGCTTCGAACCACAGGCGCTTGTGACAGAGGACTCTACAAGCAGCCATCACTCAGTTGACTCCCAAATGGTGAGTTTTTATAGAGTAGATTATTTGTTGCCCTGTCTGAAGATATTTTGTTTTTGCGATTTGATTTGTTAAATGTTTGATCTGCATTACTTGTGAGTTTCCTGTGATGACCAAGGCAATGAAATATGTTTGCTATCTGCAGTCTATGTTCTTTTGCCTCTGAAAAACATGCATCAGAGTTGTGCATTCTATTTTTCCTCACTATTGATTGGATTAACGTTTTTAATTTGTGACTGTTTACTGTTAATGTGTTTTTTTGTGCCTATGATTCCATTTTCTGAGGCTGTGCTTATATTTCTTTATTTATCGTCACAGTTCAGTACAGACTTTTAACTAGTGAGAAGAGCATCCTTCCAAATGGACATGTAACAACAAATTTTAGTAGACCTGCTTCGCTTTATTAGCAAATCTAATGGCAACATTATTTCTCGAAAAACCTATAGTTCACTATTGACCAGCAGGGATAGACAAATAGTCTACCCGATTGCCAGGAGTGAGTAAAAAAAATCTGCCGGGCTAAGAGAAACCACCTGGCAACTTGTCGGCTGGCTATAAACATTCTGTACCAATGCAACAGTTTTGGTTGTAATTTCAAGTTTCAAAGCGATGCAACAATTGGGGCATGTGCTGGGCCAGCAACATTTCTGGCGGGCTAGTGAGTACTAGTGTAGTAACTTTCTTGAAGTTACTAGTCCTGTTGGCGAGTTAAGATTTGAAGATTTGGCCATCCTTGACAAGAATGATTGAGATTAAAAAAATCTTGATCAGCACAGAAAATAGCTAGGCTTTACTTTTTTGGTATTTGTTCAAGTCAATGGATATTCTTTTTGCATCATGACTTGTAAAACCCTTGGCAGATCTATGAGGTTGCACATGTGACCAATTGTATGAGCAGCAGTGATGGCCAAATCTCAAAATTTTAATTTGCCAGCCGAACGAGTAACTTCAAGAAAGTGACTAGCCAGACAGAAATGTTGCTGGTCCAGTACATACCACACAACAGATTATGAGTATCAGATTTCTTTGTACAATCAAAATAGAGGTGTTTTTGCAGATGCCAGAGGTTCCTGCATCTGCAGTGTTAATGTGGCTTTAAAACACCATAGTAGTACAACCAACACTTTTGCATTTGACCAGAATTTTCACTGGCCAGATGGGCGAGCTGCCAGACGGTTTCTTCTAGCGGAGACGGATATTTTAATCGCCTCTGGCAATCGGGCGGACAATTTAACCGTCCCTGAGCAGGAATGTGCTTATTGAGCTATATTTTCATATCGTGACGCGGGCCGGTTGGGAATTGTTTGGGCCGGTTCAAATTGCTGACCTAAAAAAAATAAGTTAAGGTAAACCCCTGGACACTAGTTTTTAGGACCTGGAGAGGACCCCAGACAATGGGGCCTCAAGGTTTGTCATACCCAGAACATCCGTTTTAAAGTTTTGTTCCAGCTGGGACTCATTGAGCCCGGTATCGCTGCGTGAATGACACATTTTCCACAAAACCACCCGCCCCATGTTCTATGAAAGATTTCTCTTCAAGGTCACATATCTTCTGCCGGAGGGAGGCTCAGTGCAAACTGACAGCAATTTTTGACGATAGTTATTGTGTTTTGCAGGATTTTTCAGACAAAGACATGACATATGTCCCAGACTCTGCCAGCAGCATTGACGGATCGCATTTGTACCCACCATTGTTTTTTGGGTCACAACTCATCACAAAAATGGCTACGGGAACTGAAAGTACTTGCCCTGCCCCTGCTGAACCTGCTTGTCCTGAGTCCACATCATGCCCCAAAGAAGATCCATGCAGAATCAAAGGATTGTCCTTCGCTGAAACAAAGACTGTTGGTGACAAAACTGTACCCAAGCCTAAGCAGCACTTTTGTTTGTTTTGTCAGAAACCACAATCACGTTTGCCTCGGCATATTGAGACGCAGCACAAAGATGAAAAGTCTATGGTCCCTTACTTGAATGCTAAGAAAGGATCCGGAGAAAAGAAGGCAGAGCTGACAAAGCTTCGGAATGCTGGTGACCATCAGCACAATTTGAGTGTTCTGAGAAATGTGTCTGGGACACTGGTGGTGAAACGGAGGAAGCGAGAAAGTCCTTCGGTAAGCAACTTTGTTGCCTGCCCTTATTGCCTTGGATACTTTCAAATAAAGGATATTTACAGGCACAAGTGCGTAGAAGCAAATGATGGCTCACGGAGGGAATTTGTAAAGAAAGGGAAGCTAATGTTGCCCGATTCTGAATGCAAGGAAGATGAGTCGGAGGCATTCCAGTCTTTTCTTGACACACTGCAGTCAGACCATATCCGTCTGGTAGTCAAAACTGACCCTTTGATCAAAGAGCTTGCGAGAAGCCAAGTAAAACGGCACGGATTTAACCCGAGTCGTTTCGCCCAAATACGAAACAAAGTGAGGGAGGTTTCACGTCTGTTATTGAAACTGCGAAAAGTGTCAGGACTTGAAAACGCTTCTCTCAAGGAATTTCTCACGCCTGAAATGTTCAAAACGGTAATAGAAGCAACCAAACAAGTCGCTGGTTACGAAGCAGAGGAATACAAATTCCGAATTCCATCCTTAGCCAACAAACTTGGCTACACAATCAAGCTGTGTGCTGACATACTGGAGGTCCAGGCCGTGGAAAAAAGGAATGACAGTCTGAAGTGTGATGTTCAGGGATACCTGAAACTCCATCAGATGAGATGGAATGAAGAAATTTCTGCCCACGCAAGTCGCAATCTGTATGAACAGAAAAAGGGACATGCAAAACGTCTTCCTCTGTCGAGAGACGTCGCCAAGCTCTCCTCTCACCTCAGCAATGTTTCAGCCGCGGCCACCCAAACCCTCACTACAGCACACGAAGAAAAGGAGATCAAGGCAGCATGGAAAAGCCTTGCGGAAGTCACTCTGACCCAGATAATCCTTTTCAACAGGAGAAGGTCAGGCGAGGCCTCAAGAATGAAACTAGTAGATCTAAATCAACACGAAACTCACGATGTGGATGTCTTCAAATCACTTAGCACATTTGAAAAAATCCTATGTAACAAGCTGACCAGGATTGAGATAATCGGAAAACGTGGCCGAATTGTCCCAATTCTCATGACTGCACAGGTGAAAGCAGCTGTGGAACTGCTTGTGCAAAAAAGAGATGATGCTGGTGTCAGCGGTTCCAACAAATTTGTGTTTTCTTGCACATTCTTTCAGTCGGAGGGGCACATTCGGGGATCTGACACGCTTCGAAAGTTTGTGACATCAGCGCAGTTGGCAGAGCCACAGTTCATCACATCTACTTCACTTCGAAAGCAGGTTGCTACTCTGTCCCAGATAGTCAGTTTGAAGGACAACGAGCTGGATGCCCTTGCTCAGTTTATGGGACATGATGTTCGCACTCACCGCGAGTACTACCGCCTCCCATCAGACATGATGCAGTTGGCCAAAGTCAGCAAATTACTCCTTGCCCTTGAAAAGGGGAAGCTGCAAGACCACCAGCGCTGCACCCTGGATGAGATGGAAGTGGCTGAAGATGAAGCCATCACCTCGGATGAGGAGGCAGGTATGTGTGACATTTTGAAGATGAATTCCTTTGCTCTTTTTGCACAAAATGAACACAGCTAGACTATCTCTAAATCTAGTATTGTAATAACCTTTTTTTTGTATTCTTAAATTCATCTTCTTCTCCTTCTGCTTCTTCTGCCTCTTCTTCTTCTTCTAAATTGGGGGGCTGAGATGGCTCATTCGGTACACAGCGTGGACTACATATAGTTCCTCTGACTCTCATAGTCACAGGTTTGAATCCCGGTCTCCCTCTCTCTGGTATCGCCTTTGTTGTGGCTAGTGACATTGAACCACCAATACAATTTTATTTGTTTTAAATCTAAATTGAGAACGTTCATACTTCAATGCACACTACAATGTGATATATTGTGCTAACATTAATTTGCATTACACAATAAAGCAAACATTAATACTACGGTACTTACTACATAAACTTTTGTACTTGCGATCTGGGATTTTATCTATTCTATCATATTGTAACTATTATTTACAGAATTTGTTGAAAAGGGTCACAGCCCTATTCCAGAACGATCTGCATCAGGAAGGTTCGCAACAAAAGACTCTTTGGCACCGCCACATAACCAGCCCTCTCCGCCTATGCATCAACCTTGTCCTGCTACAGCTGCACCTGACAGTAAGTCTTCTTCTTCTGTGTACGCATGCTATCAACTACAGTACTGCAAGCACTCCCAGTTTCGGATAAAAACAAATGCGATTGGTCACTTTGGCAGAAATAACAACTGTGAACAGAATGTTGATAGTAAAAGAAAGTAAGGAAGCAGGAAAGATGAGCCGGTGCCTACCTAACAGCAAACTAGATAGCTCCTGGTGTTCAAAAACAGGAGGGGCCCTTAATTTAAGTCCGCAGCGCTCCACTGCAGTAGGTGACAGTAAGTGACAATATGGGCTGAATCCATCCCATCTACATGGTGTTGGAGTGGGGACAGGACATATTTGAATGGCGATGTCGCTGTTCAGTGTCTGAAAGTCTCTTAAGTTTGTAGTTGCAAACATGACTTTTCTTTCTCTTTACCCCCCCCCCCCCCCCCCCCCTCCTCACTCCCACAAAGTAACATAGTAGATTTAATTTCTTATTTGTAGCTGCCATTCCATGTAAAAGTGAATACATTTACTTATTTAGTATAAACTTGTCACCCTGGCATGAGGTAATATGACCGGCACGGTTGGCCTAGTGGTAAGGCGTCCGCCCCGTTGTGGGTTCGAACCCCGGCCGGGTCATACCTAAGACTTTAAAATTGGCAATCTAGTGGCTGCTCCGCCTGGCGTCTGGCATTATGGGGTTAGTGCTAGGACTGGTTGGTCCGGTGTCAGAATAATGTGACTGGGTGAGACATGAAGCCTGTGCTGCGACTTCTGTCTTGTGTGTGGCGCACGTTATATGTCAAAGCAGCACCGCCCTGATATGGCCCTTCGTGGTCGGCTGGGCGTTAAGCAAACAAACAAACAAAAAATGAGGTAATATCACAAGGGTTATTCATGTTTTTGTATTTGTCAGATTCTGCTGATGATGAGGAAGCACCAGAAATCCAAAGGAAGTTTCAACGGTGTGCTGCTGACAGCAGTGCATGCTCAAACAGTTCAGTATATATCTTTCTCCTTAGTCAACCAATTTTCCATGGGGGCGCGACTGGAGATGGATGAAGGTCAGGGGGTTCCTGTGTTCGAGTGGGAACAGCTTGAATTTAACTCACAGAGTTGTTTGTGTCCAACACGCTTGTCGGAGGTGTTTTTTTACGGCGTCAATGTTGGGGGGTGGGTGGGGGTTAAGGATGAGGGGTAGAACTGCATTCGTTGATGCATTTTGATTGTCTTACATCTGAAATGTATTTGTACCTTTGAAGAATAGTTCATTCCTGTACACTCATAACACGGAACACACGTTTATTTATTTTGAACATAACATAATTAATACAATAAATAATTAATTATAATTTTATTATGTCCCCAGGCGAGCCCCCTTCCTCCTGGACATTCTCTCCTGTTGGTGTGGCAATGATGAACAAAAGATGCAGTGTATTCACACAGATCACTTCTCCTTCAGCGTCATCTAACGAAAGTAAGCTTTATTGCATATAAATTAATTTAGAAACATGCTGGCGTCACCCCCCGCGGGTTAGGGGGAGTCCCATATTGGTTGGGACTAGAAAGAATTTACCCGCTGCTACCCAGCATGTCGTAAGAGGCGACTAACGGTTCTGTTTCTTCTCTTCTTTTGTCTTATTTCTGCCTTACCAGTCCTTTCACCTATATTTCCTTCCAAGAAAACTCTCCCTACTATTCCCTGCAGTTTTCCAATTCTTTTCTTGTTGTCTTATTTCTGCCTGACTGGATCCATCACCTTTATTTCACTTACCAAAAGTCTTCTTTTCCACATCCTTATTTCTCTGCACCCCGCATGTCGTATGAGGCGACTAACGGATTCTGTTTCTCCTTTAACCCTTGTTAAGTGGTTCTTGTATAGAATATAGTCAATGTTTGTAAAGATTTTAGTCAAGCAGTATGTAAGAAATGTTTAGTCCTTTGTACTGGAAACTTGCATTCTCCCAGTAAGGTCATATATTGTACTACGTTGCAAGCCCCTGGAGCAATTTTTTGATTAGTGCTTTTGTGAACAAGAAACACTTAACAAGTGGCTCCCTCCCATCTCCACCCTTTCCCCTATCCCATCTCCCCCTTTCCCTCGTCGCGATATAACCTTCGTGGTTGAAAACGACGTTAAACACCAAATAAAGAAAGAAAGAAATGCTGGCGTCATGTACGGACGATTAACTAAGCGCCCATTACCTAGTTGTTGAATGACCGCATTCCATAGTGGAAACTCTTGTGTTTAGTTATTTGACAACGAAATTGATATTTTAAAAGCATATGTCTTTTAGCTGTTGTCCTTTTTTTGCTATTTTGCATAATCTATCAAATGATTTGAAATAAAGATAAGGCAGCTGAGAAAATCTATCGTCTTTTTTTTCCCCAAGGTTCAACTGACAATGAGTACCTACCTGAACAGTGGAGCCATTCCAAACCAAAGAAGCTCAAATCAAAGGCAACGCGCAACAGTGAGTGGAAACATAATCATTGTCTTTATACCTCTTCTTTCTCTTTGTGAACTGAGCTTTAAGGAGCTGACTCAATCCACACAAAAGTTATTCTTTTAAAGTAGAACAAAACCAGTAAACTAGATAGTTATTGTGTTTTTGAGTAAGGTAATATCCTTCTCTGAAGCCCTTGAAAGGAAAAATAGAGCCTGTTCATAACGTGTTAACTGTTAATCTAACTAGGAGCGTATAGTTATTGTGTTTTTGAGTACGGTAATACCCTTCTCTAAAGCACTTGGAAGGAAACATAGAGTATGTTCACAGACCTGTTTACCCTCCCGGAATTATTACGGATTTAGGGTCTAAATTCCGGTATTACGGAAATCTACCGGAAATTCCGGTCACAAGAACCATTTCCGTGTGTGAAAATTTAAAGTCGAAATTGTAGTACTAGTAGTCACCGGGATTTTGATTTCCCGAAAACCCTTTTAGCTCAAGGCCGACCGGAACAGCCTTGTCTGCGCATGTGCAAAAACAAGGTATTTGTCGGTCAACGCGTGGTTTTTGTGCATTCGGTCCGATCGACATGGGTCGTAAGCGTAAGGCCGATCTCTCTGGGGACAAAATGCCAACCAAAAAAGCTCAAGTTGTACAGGAATATCGGCAAAACTATCAAGTCAAGTGGCAGTGTCTGGCGAAGTCTAAGAAGAGCGAATCACTTGCATTTTGGTGATCGAATTGAGATCAGTGCAACAACAAAGCTAGTCAGTCATGAGTCACTGCAGTCGTTCGTCCGCGAACCAAGCGAACGTGTCCCGAGGTTAGACGCAGCATTAGTTTATTTACAAAATGCAGTACACAAATGAACATGGAAACAAACAAATTGTGTTTGGCAAAACATGAGCCTGCTTCGCATCGAGTTTATTTGACCAGTATGTCTGTGCTTCGACATTATCTCTTGCTACGGTCAGTGACTTGTGCTGTTGCCGGAATTTGAAAGTCTTTTTGAGTCTAAAAGTGATCTCCATTAATCTTTCTCCAATATAGCAAAGATCACAGTTCTTTGAATTGAAAAACTTTAAAGAAAATCTTTAAATAAAATGAACGAGCCGGTCCACAAAAAATAAAGGTAGCTTCTGGAGAGTGTTTTTCTGACTGGTTTTAATGCAGGATGTAAACAGGTCTGTGTTCATAACGAGTTAACTGTTAATCTAACTAGGAGTGGCATTTTGTCAAAGAGCAGTTCAAATCCGTACGTTCTTTAACATATCAAAATGGCCTTCTGCTGTCGCTCAGTTTTCTTGATTCAAAACTAAGCAGTAAATTGTATAATTATTTAAAAATGAATAAATAAGTGGATCAGTTAACAAGTGCAATGGCTAACTGACCTGCCACTTCTCATGCCCATTCGTGGCTTCTGTCCCATGCTTTGAAAATGAATGTGTACAGGGTCTGTAATTCCGGTTTTAATTTAGATTTGAAATCTTTTGTAATTAATGGATTACGCCCACATACACTTCCGTGTATTAGAGGCGGGGACGGGAGTCCCAGGAATTGGAAAAAAGAGGAGGTACTATATCTAACTTACATTGAACAACCAAAATGTAAGCAGCACTAAGATTGACAGTGAAAATGTGACAGTTTTAGTGTACTAGCTTTAGTGCCACGAAGAAGAATCAGAACAAATGTTGACTCGGGAAAATAAATGTCCATGCCCAATCAAGATTCGAAATAGAGACACTGAGATCACGAGTTGTCGGCCTAGACCACCAGACTACCCGGCGCTCATATTGAGTTGGCATGATTGTTCCTTATAAAGTTTTAATCCGATAACATATTTAACCTTTGTATCTCCGGTAATAGGTCTTGTGATATCTGTGTCCACAAAGGTTCAAACCAGCCACGTCGACTGTGGTTGGAGGAGGAGGTGAAGGCAGTGGAGGCTCATTTGTTAAAATATATCGCCACGCAAGTGCTGCCAAGAAAAGAGGATATCCAGAAGTGCCTTCAGGCTGAAGAGGCTCTGAAAAATCGTACCTGGCTACACGTCAAGAACTATGTACGAAACCGGATTACTGCTTTGCAAAGAAATCAGCGAAACTAAATAATGTTCCGCTTTTCAGCTACTGATCATCTTTCCAATGTTGTTGCTGATCACTACCACTAAGTAGATATATATCTAGTGCAGGTTTGTGTCTTGAGCTGTACTGGACAATGATTTACACATTTATCTTTATTTGTTTTTATTAATTTTTGACTATGAGCACACTGGTGGTTGTGTTTCATGTTAAATGATTTATTTAGTATGTGTTTATGCAAATCATTTTTGGCATTTTGAATAAGCTAGATGTGACCTTTCTTAGCACTGATCCAAAGGTCAGTTTAATATGCGGTCAAAACAATGATGGTGGAGGCAGTTGGCTATTTTTAATTCATTTGCATAGCAAAACGAGGCTATATATCTATTGACAACTGACCACCTATTGAACACTCAAAACTTTTCAAATAATGGAAGCTTTCATTATAAAAACTTGTCTTGGTTATGAAACCTATGAACACTTATAAAATGCATGTGATTACATCAGCAAAACAAAACAAAATATAAGCAAGTGAGTCATATTCTTTGTGGCTTTGCCCTTGTTTAACTGTATTATCATTATTTATTATCATGAACACAGACTACCATAAGGTCCGCTCCCCCCCCCCCCCCACCCCCCCCCCCCCCCCCCCCCCCGCGGGTTAGGGGGAAGAATTTACCCGATGCTCCCCAGCATGTCGTAAGAGGCAACTAACGGATTCTGTTTCTCCTTTTACCCCTTGTTAAGTGTTTCTTGTATAGAATATAGTCAATGTTTGTAAAGATTTTAGTCGAGCAGTATGTAAGAAATGTTAAGTCCTTTGTACTAGAAACTTGCATTCTCCCAGTAAGGTCATATATTGTACTACGTTGCTAGCCCCTGGAGCAATTTTTTGATTAGTGCTTTTGTGAACAAGAAACAATTAACAAGTGGCTCTATCCCATCATCCCCCCCCCCCCCCCCCCTTTCCCCGTCGCGATATAACCTTGAACGGTTGAAAACGATGTTAAAACACCAAATAAAGTAAAGATAAGGTCCGCTATTAGGAAAGTCAAAACAATCAAAGTGTCATATGCACTTTGTCATCGTGTGTGACATTTTATTGTCAACACAACGATGGTGGTGTTTCACATGTTATGATTAATTCAGATCTTAAGTGTATATAAAGTGTATTTATGTACATGTACTTTTGACCATTTTAGATAAGCTTAATTTGATATTTCAGGGGCCTCTGTCAAAAGGTCACTACAGCATGTGGTGTCAAAGCAACCATTGTGGAGGCAAATGGCCTATTTTTAACAGGATGTTTGAAGATGTGTTTCTTTTATTATTTGTTTGAGAGACAAGAAGTTGGAAAAAAAGTGTTATTTCATGTTCTTTTGTCACCGAGGGCAAAGTTAGTCAATCATTGATATAGAAAAAAAATCTGTTTGTTTGTTGCCATTGAAATAACACTTACAACAGCACTAAACATGATGTTGCTAATTATCTTTTTGTGGACTATTCAATGGAGTGTTTTGAATTGTGCCATTTATCATGCAACAACTGGTTTTTTTACGGTGGTTGATTTTCCATTATGCAAAAATATAATTCTATGACTGAAGACTACCTTCTTCTTCTTCTTCTGCGTTCGACGTGAAGACTACCTCATTTCATTCTATTTCATGATTATACTGAACACACTCTAGCAGTAGCCCTGCTAGTCCGTTTAAGAAAGTCGACACATTGTATGTTCCCGTCAGAACAATGTATATACACTGGGTGCGTATTATGATGTTTTTCGGTTTTTTTTATTATGAGCACACTGGTGGTTGTGTTTTTTATTTGATATTTAATGATTTATTCAGAATGTGTTCTTGCAAATCATTGTTGGACATTTTAAAGGTGCTCGTCTGCATTTTTTCCTTTTTGACTCACATGCGAAGCAAAAGTGAGTCTATGTACTCACCCGAGTCGTCCGTCCGTCCGTCCGTCCGGAAAACTTTAACGTTGGATATTTCTTGGACACTATTCAGTCTATCAGTACCAAATTTGGCAGATGGTGTATGATGACAAGGCCCCAAAAAACATACATAGCATCTTGACCTTGCTTCAAGGTCAAGGTCGCAGGGGCCATAAATGTTGCCTAAAAAACAGCTATTGTTCACATTTTTCACATTTTCTCTGAAGTTTTTGAGATTGAATACCTCACCTATATATGATATATAGGGCAAAGTAAGCCCCATCTTTTGATACCAGTTTGGTTTACCTTGCTTCAAGGTCAAGGTCACAGGAGCTCTTCAAAGTTGGATTGTATACATATTTTGAAGTGACCTTGACCCTGAACTATGGAAGATAACTGTTTCAAACTTAAAAATTCTGTGGGGCACATGTTATGCTTTCATCATGAGACACATTTGGTCACATATGATCAAGGTCAAGGTCACTTTGACCCTTATGAAATGTGACCAAAATAAGGTAGTGAACCACTAAAAGTGACCATATCTCATGGTAGAAAGAGCCAATAAGCACCATTGTACTTCCTATGTCTTGAATTAACAGCTTTGTGTTGCATGACCTTGGATGACCTTGACCTTGGGTCAAGGTCACATGTATTTTGGTAGGAAAAATGTGTAAAGCAGTTCTTAGTGTATGATGTCATTGCTAGGTTTAGGTCAAGCATGTGAGTCGTATGGGCTTTTGCCCTTCTTGTTTTTTATATTACTACATTTTAATTTAACTAAAAAGTGTGACAGATGACATCTTCTTAATTTATTCCCCTTGTTTTTAACATGACTATTATAAGGAGAGTTTGCTGAGAAAAAAACCCATTGTTTTACCTATAACTTTTTTAAATAACTTTTTGCACAGTGGCTTCTCATCATGTGACTTAACTTTTTAGCGAAATTTATGGTAGTAGGATTATGAATAAATAAGCAAAACACAGACGAACACCTTTAAATAAGCTAGATGGGACATATCTTAGGATTGGTCAAAAGGTCAGTTATTATGTGCTGTCAAAACAACGATGGTGGAGACAATTGGCTATTTTAATTCATTTGTGCAGCAAAAATGAGGTATGTCTGACAATGACCACGTATTGAACAGTCACAACTTTTCAGACAATGGAAAAATGCATGATAAAAACTTGACTTGGTTATACTTGTAGAGCCTATGAATACTCACAAAAGCATGTCAGATTTCTTAGCAAAAAACAATACGAAATCTGAGCAGTGAGTCATGATTATCGGTGGCTTTGCCCTTGTTTAAAGCGGCTAGATCTGATTTAAAACAGCTATGCTACGTTGCATTCAGAGACATTGTTTTCAGCGATTTGGCGGAATGGCTGTTAGATATTGTTCAGCCAACCTTAATTAGAGCAA